>NW_007260523.1:588079-619548 GCF_000164805.1 Carlito syrichta | reverse complement strand
CTCGGGGCGCGCAGAGCAGGGCCCCTGCGCCCCCAGCCGTTTGCGGGCCGGGAGTTTACGTGTCCCCGGGTGCTCCCCGGACTCTGGGGGCAAAGGCAACTGGGCGCAGCGCCAGGTCCCCCGGGGGCTGGAAGCTCTCTGGGCTCGCTGCGGGGGCACCCGGCAGCGCGTGGCTCACCCGCGCCCGCCGCCCCCACGCCTCTCCCTGCACCGCCAGGCTCTTCGCCCTCCTGTGCCCTCTCTTGCCCAGGGCCCTGCCGTGTCCGGCACCTCGAGGTGCTGCCTGCGGAGGCCCAGCTGTTGCAGTGGAGGCATCGCGCTCTCGCTGCTCCTGTTCGAGAGAGGGGAGCAGATTTTGAAGTGGATTTGTTACTAATACAGTACAGGAGTTTTCCTGGTTTCTTTTGGAGGGTGATTGAGTTTTAAAAGGGAGAAGTATTTTTAACCAAAACGTCTATCCTTGTGGGAATATCAGGAACGGAGCCATAGACAAATCCTCAGCTTTCTCTGGCTGATGTGATTCAACCTCAATTTTCCATAAAACGGCAATAACTGATGCTTATTTCGTTCAGAGAGACTAAATCTTCCAAAAGACTTTCTAGTTTGCAAAGTGCTTTTCTTTTTTTTTGAAACAGGGTTTCACGTTGTCGCCCAGGCTGGAGTGTAGAGGTGTCTCCCTCACGGTTCATTGCGGCCTGAACCTCCTGGGCTCCAGCGATCCTTCTACTTCAGCCTCCGGAGTAACTGGGACTACAGGCACTTGCCCTCACGCCGGGCTAATTTTTTTTTTTTAATTTTTTTGTAGAGACATGGACTTGATTTTTGCCCAGGCTGGTCGTGAACTCTGCCTGTCTCAGCCTCCCAAAGTGTTGGGATTACAGGCATGAGCCACTGTGCCGGCCCACGTTGATATTTTAAAATATGGTAAATGTAGTGGTAGACCTGTACAGGAATATTATAGGAACACTGAGGGAGGACTCTAATCTGGGCTGGAGGGTATTTCCCTCTCTCTCTCTCTCTCTCTCTCTCTCTCTCTGTGTGTGTGTGTGTGTGTGTGTGTGTGTGTGTGTGTTTGTGTGTGTATGAAGAGTCAGGAGAGTGTTTCAGAAAAGTCTTTCTGGGGGAGGTGACAGCCAAGCTGTCTCAGACAAGGAGTAGGACTTAGAAGAAGAGAGAGGCAGCAAAAGGCTAAGTACTGGACTGCAGTCCTCTAACCCTTTCTTGATAAGTGACAGGGCTCCATGACATTTCTTTCCTTTTTTTGAGTTGGAGTCTCCTTTGCCTAGGCTGGAATGCAGTGGCACGCACGCTCACGGCCACCCCAGTGTCGACCTGCTGGGCTCTGGCAATCATTCCGCCTCAGCCTTCTGAGTAGCTGGAACTACAGACACGTGCTATCATGCCTGGCTACTTTTTGTTTTATTGTAGAGATAAGGTCTCACCAAGTTGCCCAGGCTGGTCTCAAACCCGTGGGCTCCCAAAGTGCTGGGATTATAGGCGGAGCTACCAAGCCCCAGCTGACATTTCTTCTATTGTTGTCCATTACTTAACTTCCTGTGCTTTTATTTTTTGCCTCAGCTTCACTGTGGGGTGAAGGCATCATGTTCAGTTCCTTATAGGCTTAGTTGTGAACACAGGTATCTAAACAACACATCAAGTACAAAGCATAAAGGCTAAATATATTAATATTGCTATTATAAACATAGTTAAGAAGAACTTTCCCATGCCAGAAGGGAGGCCCTGTAACCCTGTCAGGAGCCAAGAAAACATGTTGGAAAACCAATCAGAGACCTTTCCAAGCACCTCCTTAACGTAAACATCTGCATGGCCTACAGCATTTATGCTGGTTTTCATTTGGCTTGGCATTGACATGATGTTCCCCGATTCATCTGGGATGGAAGTGCAACAGCACACTGGGCACGGTGGCTCACACCTGTAATCCCAGCACTTTGGAAGGCAGAGGTGAGAGGATTGCCTGAGCTCAGGGGTTTGAGACCAACCTGAGCAATATGGCAAGACTGCATCTCTACAATAAATAAAAAACTTAGCTAGTCATGGTGGCACAAGTCCGTAGTTCAGCTATGTGGAAGACTGAGACAGAAGGATCGCCTGATCCCAGCAGGTGAACACTGCGATGACCGTGAGCATGCCACTGCACTCCAGCCTGGGCGACAGAGTGAGACTCTGACTCAAAAAAAAAAAAAAAAAAAAAGTCCAACACTCAGTGTGAATAATGGCACATGTGCCCCCTTGAGACTCAGTAAGAATAAAGCCACTCGGTTTTGTAGCACTGCCTTCTACTTTAGAGTCATTTCAGTATTATTAACATTATGCTGTTTTTGCTTTTTTTCAAATTCTTTCTGTGTGAATTTAGCTAAAGCTTCAATGTGGAGAGGCACACTTTCCAAGCCTATATTGGATAAAAATAAATTAAGGACATAATCGTATCATTTGAAAACAGAGCTATAGTCCATCAGGTGTGTAGACTGGGCAAGTTGGCTATTTTTGCTTTTTACAGAGTGCTATATGAAAGGGTCCAGTGAGGGGAGGTGGGCCAGTGCTGATGGTGCCGATGCCATGGGAATAATGTAAGATTGCAACAAGGAAGAAAGTAAAAAGAAGTAAAGTTTATTACTCACCTTTCACAGACTGGAAAGGGGGCGGACACTCAGAGGCAAGGGTGGCAACAAAGGGCCAAGAACTGGATATATTTAAGGGCCTTTAGGGGAAGGAGTTTCAGGCCTGGAGGAATGTCCAGGGCTGCAGGTCTTTGATGTTGATTCTATCCACATAAGTCTTAGATCTTGCTAGATATTAGCATCTCATGCCCTAAGGTGGTGGCCTAGATGGGAGGAGACAAGGGAAAGGGTTTTTCTTGCAAGAGACCTGTCAGACATTTGCAATCCACAGATTCCCTAGCAAAAAGGTATTCTGTTATCATTTCTATGACTCTGTCCTTGTCTTGCATCTGATGGAGGTTTGCCGAGGTGGTGGGTTAGGCTGCTGCTTGGTCTGTGGTAGAATGTCTGACTGCTTCCTAAAACCTGCCTATTGGAAATTTATCTATGTCTAATCTGTGCTAGATTGAAAGTATATCAGGGGTAAAGTCTAAGCAAAAAATGGCTATGCTGAGGCAAAAAGACTATGCTAAACTAAGTTTATTCTAGGTTTCTATAGGTTACCTTCTTTTACTATATTTGTGTCCTTGGGACCATGGAAAGCCCAGAGTGCATCTACTAATCCATCCAGGGGAAAGCCAAGGCCATAAATTGGTACCACATATCCACAGAGTCCCATTGGGAGTTCACTAGTATATTCCTGGCCTCTGAATCCAACGGGTGGCAAACAAATTACTCTCCTTAAGGATGATAAGGCTTTGGCATTGCTCTAAAGAGGTCCAGCCCATGTGTTGGGTTGTATTTAAAATATGTTGCTTCCAGTGATTTTTTTTTTTTTTGTTCTCAACACAAGGGGCTGCTTTGTTTAATCTACCATATTCAGGTGTGAACCATATTACCCCATCTCATGTGTGATGGAACCCTTCCATGGTTCCATAATTAGAGGGCGCTTCAGGCTCACACTGATTATGTTGGTTAAAAATTATTGTATTGTCTTGTATGGTAGATTGAAATGAAAAAGTGAAGTTATGGCCTGATTCATTTATAGTTTCCCCAATGGGCCATTGCTGTGAACTAATTCTTGCTAGGTCATCACTACTAACTGCTCGATTTCCCACCCTGAACTCCTGAATGTACAGCTCTAACTGCTTCCAGGCAGTCCCCTGAAGGGGTGAGACCCACTGGGGAGCCCAGAGGCACCTGAAACTGGAAGTTGTCCACAAACCCAACAATTTAATAATTAAATATATTAGCACAGGAATAGGCCCATTCTAAACATACATTTCCATTGGCATTTATTTATTTTTTATTTTTTATTTTTTTGAGTTGGAGTCTCATTCTGTCGCCCAGACTGTAGTGCAGTGGCCACTCCCAGCCATCGCAGCCTCAGCCTGGGCTCCGGCGATCCTGCTGCCTCAGCCTTCCAAGTAGCTGGAACTACAGGCACACGCTACTACGCCTGGCTAATTTTTGATTTATTGTAGAGATGAGGTCTCGCCAAGTTGCCCAAGCTGGTCTCAAACCCTAGGCTCAGGCAATCCACTCACTTCAACCTCCCAAAGTCCATTGGCATTTATAACATAGGATAACAGAATAAGAATAATAGGAATCATTTTGTTTGCTTAAATAACAGCCTTAAGTCCTGTACCACCTCTATTGTCCACTGAGGCTGTGGCGCTGGTCCAGGATCAGGGTCTCTTCGGAAGATTCAGGTGTATACTTTTTTTACTCAGGAATGGTATACCCCAGGCTTGATGCCCACGAGCTCTTATTCGGTAGGAGGGACAAGTAGGACATCATAGGGTCCCTTCCCTTTTTCTCACAGTTGTTGGTTGAAGCCTCCCTCTCTCCAGCCTTTCAACAGCACTTGTCCTTTGGGTGGAAGGGATGGCTGGGTTCTCTGTGGTTCAGAAAGTTCCTAGGGGAAGCAAACTTATCAACTGTGGTTAAAATTTGTTCCAAATGGACAACATATTTCCTTATGAGTACATCATATTCTATGTCTGGGGCCCCACTCCCTTCATTGGTATAGGAAAAAGGCCTATTATAAACAATTTCAAAGGAACTTAAGTTAATCCCACTTCGGGAACTCACTCGGACTCTGAGAAATATAATACCAAATAGCTGTGTTAAGTTTACTTGTGTCTCCTGAAGAGTTTGACAATTACTATTTTTAGTTCTGACCACACTGTTCTTTGTAGGAGACCTTAAATCCACAAGTTCATAAGTTGAAAGGTGGTTTTACTATCATTTCTATGGTTAGTTGAGAGGTGGTATTGGGCCTTCTGCCTTTGAGAAGGAAAAAGACTCTTAGTGATTGTTATTCTAAGTCATGAATTGAAAGGTTGGGCTGTCCTATTCTTACATCTGATGGAGTTCTCTTTTGATTTGTTGAAGGGGTAAGGTAGGCTGCCAGCTTGGCCTGTAGTAAAGTATAATTTTTTAAATGTCTGAACACTTCCTAAAACCTGCCTATGTGAAATTTATCTATGTCTAACCTGTGCTAGCTACCCTGACTCAACACACCCTTAGAGATTTTCGGTCTCATAATCATATGGGGTCCTGAGGGGTGAAGGTCAGTCTTCTGTAGCCTCTTCAAAGCTGGCAGAGGATGTGGTCCTGCCCAACCAGAGATCAAAAATCTCTCCCTTTCTGATCTAAGGCGTTCAGATCTGTGTCAACAGAGGCATCATTTGTAGGCACTGGCTGGAATCCTTGCATGACCATTGTGTGGGCATGAAATTGATGGATTAAAACCATACTTTAATTATTTGTGAAAACTATGTAAATTGCTCCAAAAAAGGTTTTTTCTTTTGATTCTGAGAAATATAAAAAAATAATTATATGATCACTTCTTGCCTTATCAGTCTTTCCCTGTTGGCAGTTATATTGGGAATCAGTGTTAGAAACAGCTACTGTTACAATTGCATACTATTTAGTTGTTGTTTAGCCATTATGTCAGTATGTGCTTGTGCTGTCTTAAACGTGCACTCTTTCCTCTGGGGTGCAGCAGGTAGGTAAAATAACATGAACAGTCCCCCAAGTCTGATTACAAGTGAGGATTAGAGTTTGAAATTTCTTTAAAAATTGAGAGGGACGCAAGAGCAACCACTGGGGAGAGGAGAACCTATTCAGTAAATGGTGCTGAGAAAACTGGCTGACCACATGCAGAAGATTGAAACAGGACCCCTACCTATCACCATAGATAAAATCAACCCTAAATGAATCAAAGACCTAAACGTAAAACCTCAAACTATAAGAGCCTTAGAAAATGCAGAAGACACTCTTATGGAAATTGGAACTGGCAACCAATTCCTGATCAAAAGCCCCAGTGCCCTTGCCGTTAGAGATAAGGTAGACAAGTGGGACCTCATCAAACTGAGGAGCTTCTGCAAAGCAAAAGAAACCATCAGGAGAGCAAGGAGACAGCCCACAGAATGGGAAAAAATATTTGCCAACTGTATATCTGACAAAGGCCAGACATCCAGGATCTATAACTCAAATGTGCCTAATGGGGGGGGGGGGGAAACCACAAAACAGCCCCATTAAAAAGTGGGCAAAAGACATGAATCGACACTTCTCAAAAGATGATATATAGGCAGCCAACAGACACATGAAAAAGTTCTCAGCCTGACTCATCATCAGAGAAATGCAAATCAGAACCACACTGAGATACCACCTAACCCCAATAAGAATGGCCATCATTAATAAAACAAACAACAACAGATGCTGGTGAGGATGTGAATAAAAGGGAATGCTTCTACACTGCTGGTGGGAATGCAAACTAGTAAAACCTCTTTGGAAAACAGCGTGGTGATTTCTGAAAGAACAAGAAATTGACCTTCCGTATGACCCAACAATTCCCCTATTAGGAATATACCTGGAGGAATGCAAATTATTCTACAAAAAAGATATCTGCACATGCATGTTTATTGCAGCACTATTCACAATAGAATCAACCATGCTGCCTATTCACAAAAGATATATATCTGCACATCTATACAAAAAAGATATCTGCACATGCATGTTTATTGTGGCACTATTCACAATAGCAAATAGAATCAACCATGCTGCCTAATGAAACTGGACTGGATTTAAAAAGTGGTACATATACACTATGGAATATTATGTGGCCATAAAGAAGGACAAACATATGGACTTCACAGCAACTTGGATGAATTTGGAGTCTGTCATGCTCAGTGATCTATCACAGAGACAGGGAACAGAGTGCTGTATATTCTTGCTCAAGGGTGGACCTTGAACAATTATTGAAGGGATTGAAGTGGTGGCAAACTGCCAGGGGGTGTGTGTGGGGGGTAGGATTGGTAGTAGTGGAAAACTGCCAGGGGAGGGGGAGGCACACCTCATCAACAAGGGTACCTGCATAATGAACATTTGTATACCTAATCCTGAATTGTGCCCCACGAAGAATTTTTAAAAAGCAAACAAACAAAAAAGGAAAAAATTGAGAGGGACTCTCTGGGAAGCTTTCTAATCTTAGCTGGCACTGCGCCAGAATTGTCGCAGAAAAAGGAATATGAACCTGTATAATTTTTGTTTTTCCATTTGCAATCTTCTGTAATGGATACATTGGTTCAGGAGGAGGGTAGAGTGTGGTTGCCCTGCGTGTGGTTTCCACAGGACTGGGTTCTTTTGGATGTGTAGGATAAATGTGCTTACGAGGTGGAGGGGTGTCAGCCTGAGTTGCATTGACAGGGGCATCCTGAGGGTGAACCTGGGTTGAATCAGCAGGAAGCCCCTGTGACTGATTCTCCTCCTCTACTCCTCCACCTGCAGTACCCCAGTGAGTGCTAGAAGATAGTACCTGAAATAACAGAGGATCATTAAGTGTGTTTTCTTTTTTCATCTTAATCTGAGTATGTAAAGCCTGACAGAATAAAATTTTGTCTTTAGAGTGCTGAAGTACAACCATAAAGGAAACTTTATAATACAAGCAGTGGTGTTAATCTAGGATTAAAATAGGGGCTTAAAATATACTACATGCTTCTAAGAGACCTTTTTTTGTTTGTTTTTGAGTTGGAGTCTCACCCTGTCGCCCAGACTGGAGTGCAGTGGCCACTCCCGGCCACCGCAGCCTCGACCTGCTGGGCTCCGGCGATCCTTCCGCCTCAGCCTTCTGAGTAGCCGGAATTACAGGCATGCGCTACCATGCCCGGCTGATTTTTTTATTTACTGTAGAGATGAGGTCTCGCTGCTCAGGCGGGTCTCGAACCCGCGGGCTCAGGCAATCCACTCACCTCAGCCTCCCAAAGGCGCAGGATTACAGGCTGAGCCACCTAGCCCGGCAAGAGACCTTTTTAAAACAGTTTTACAGGGACAAACAGTTGATCACAATCTCAGGCAAGACCTAACCCTTTAGCAACAGACTCACTTCCAAATAACCTGGTTGCTAGCATTTAAAAACAGGAACAGTCTATTAAATCTCTTAGCTACCAGAGGATGATTGCCTTTTGAAAATTTTTTAAGATATATGACTGTGGAATTATATTCTTCAGGTTAGCTTCAAATTGTGCCGGGTTAACAAAAGGCAAAGTAGTATGTAAGTGAGAATCTATATTTCTGTACAGGTTGATTAGAATGAACTCCCCTTCAGAATTTGTGAAGGAGAACGTAGGCTAAGGAACTGATAGCATTTCACACACACAGTAGGCACCTTTTGCAAATCTTTGACAACAAAAAGATAGGGATTTCAACAGGTCAGGAGAAACAAGAAATAGGAAACCAGACAGAGTAAGCTTATGTTTGAGAATAGTATAGACATGAGGTGGAATTGGCAAGCAATCCCTACCTCTGGACAGCAGTAAGTATTCTTGGTCAGAGGTGTACAACTTGCAGAGGGAGCTCCTGTCAGCTGTGACATTGCCAGTTACCTCTCTGCCTCTTACACATCATGGTTTTCCCTCAGGGTGCTGAAAGCACCCAAGGGGCCCTGGGGCGCCGGGGGACCAGCCTTTATGCATGGCCCCCCAGGCGAGACATTTCTCAGAAGCACTGGGAACCCTTTTCAGTCTTCAGGTGATCTTCCTCTTAGACCCTTTCCAAACCTCCTATCACCATTTCTGGGATCTGGCATGGATTTGGGTCTTCTGAGCATCCAGTCAAGCCCAGTACCCTCTGGAGCCCCCAAATTCCTTTATGACTTGAACAGAGAGGTCTCTATCAGGCCCTTACACGTCATGGTAATTGATTCCCAACACCTTCACAATTCTCTCAGTCACCTGAGGGGAATTTGCACAGACTGAAGGGAAGAGTGCCTCTTATCTTCGACCCAGACCAGGGTTTGGGTTCATAAGGGTGGAGTTCCCTATTGTCCTAGGAGTTTTCACCACCTACATAAATACTTCATAATTGCGACACACAAAGGGAGATTACAGCACTCCGGAAAACAAAAGAAATGCATGCCAATCAAGTTTTAAAAATTATGACATGTCCCATCAAATAAAGTATAACAAACCAGTCAGCTTTCTTGCAGATTCAAATACAAACAAAAGGATATCCCAAAAAAGCACTAATAGGTTAGTTCAGTGTTTCTCTGGCACCTAAGAGTGTCCACAATGGGCCCAAGTGAGAAAGCTTCCCCCAACCCCTGGTATACTTTCTGGTTGGCTTACCAAAAAAAGCACATCTGCTTTACAAGACTGGGTACCTGGCAAGGCTTCTTTCTTTCTTTTTAATTTATTAGAGAAAGAAGAGAGGGAGGAAAGAGAAACATGCCAGAGCTGACATGGACGGGAGAAATCACTGAGGCCTCTTTCTTACACAGTCATCTAGGGCTGATCCTGGTTGGCGGGGGCTCCCCCTAGAGAGTCCCTGGAGCACAAAGTGTCTCTGGCAGCTGCTACAGGTGTTTCTATCAGAAGATCCCATCAACCAAGTTCCTGCTGTGGTCGCCTGAATGTTACAAGTCCAAGTAATGCTTGGCTGCTAACCCTTGGCATCAATAAATCGAGAGGCAGGGAACTGGTAGAAGTGTTTCTTTCTGAGTTTGAATCCAGGAAGCGGAGCCTGGCTCCTGGCTTTTCTGAAATGATTTTGTTTACCCTTCAGGTTTTACAGTCGGCTTTTACAGGAATAGGGATGAAGATCAGTCTTCTACAACTGCTTCCTACTGAATTGGGGTTGTAGAGATGTCCCTGCCTGTTTAGTGTATGAGGAAAGGATGTTAGGACATAAATCAATGGAATAGCAGGCAGGGAGTATATTTAATGTCACAACATTTTAAGTCTTTGATGTCTGGTAAAATATTATAAATGATTACCCCAGTGAGTTTAACATTTGTTATAGGAATTCAGGCAGTTTTTACTGTTGTACTGGTAAACTCTTTTGTTTATATTTGGATGTCCCTGCAGTTTGTTTTAAAACGGTATTTTAGTAGTTATACCCCAAATTTATAGTTTTTTTTTTTTACCCATCTCAAGTTTAAAGCCTAAAAGTAGTTTTAGCACAACTTAAGATTTACATAAATAATTGTGATACATGACCACTGATGTGACAGAGTGTCTCCTGGTTGTGTTGATATTTTAGATAACATTTTGGAATTTATAATTTTTTTTACAATTTTTTTAGAGGAAGAGGTGGACAATTGTAATATTTGGAAGGAAGGGGGCGTCGTAACATTTAAGATGATAACTTTAAATTGTTTTAAAGTATAATTATGGCAATTTTTAATTTCCAGAGCCCTGGTCTTTAATAGTCTGATGTTCTCATATTTACAGATGAATGAGAGGTGGACAATGCCCACTCCAGGGTTTTAGATGGTCCCCTGTTGGCCTTGGACTACCTGTTTAGTTATTGGGTGGTCTAGCTTGTCTGACTGTTTCTTTCTTTAGCACCAGCAATGGCTTACTAGATAAGAATGGACTTCTAGCCCAGTAAAACAAGGCTGTGCTGGGAGAGGAGAAAGGGAGTTGAGAGTAGTGGGGGGGTTGGGGAGAGAATGAATACCTTTAAACTTAAACAGGTTTTGTGTTTAGCCCAACTCAGCTACAAAATAATTCAAGTTTTAAAGATTTTAAAATTTTTTATTATTTTATTATTTTCTTTTTGAGTTGGAGTCTCACTCGGTCACCCACACTGGAGTGCAGTGGCCGCTCCCGGCCACCGCAGCCTTGACCTGCTGGGCTCCGGCGATCCTTCCGCCTCAGCCTTCCGAGTAGCCGGAATTACAGGCGCGTGCTACCCCACCCGGCTGATTTTTTGATTTATTGTAGAGATGAGGTCTCGCTGCCCAGGCGGGTCTCGAACCCGCGGGCTCAGGCAATCCACTCACCTCAGCCTCCCAAAGGCGCGGGATTACAGGCTGAGCCACCGAGCCCGGCTTAAAGATTTTTTTTTTATATGACTATTTTAGTATAACTAAAATGGCCTTTTTTTGGTTTATAATATTTTTTACTGTTAGTTATATCTATGATTTCCATTGTGAGATTTTAGTATGTTTCTTTAACTTGTTATATGATACTATGCCAGGGTCAGGTTGGAAATTAAACTGAGTATATAGGGTAATAGGGTAATAAAACCCTTTTAGTGAGTTCTAATTAGGTAGTAACTTCCCAAGCTTTTTAGTTAGGAATTTGGTTACAGGAAAAAAAGGTCACAATTCAGTCCTCAATTTCCCCATTGGCTAAATATAATTTTTTGCTTTTTAACTGCAGAAAATCCCATGCTACTAGGAATGCTCATTCCTAGGGTTGTCGATTTTGTTTACCTGGCAAGGTCTCATGGGATTAGGAAACTTATTCCTAGAATTGTTCATTTGGTGACAATAGTTTTTTTTTTTTTAACATCAGTGATATTGGGTTATGGGTGAACAGACATATTTTGACCCAGTTTTATACCTATTTATTTAAAGGTGAGAGGGAATCAGCCCTAAAGTTCAGTTTGAAAAATCATTCTGGATTAGATTCATATTACAAGTTATCATGATCCAGGCCCTTGATTTTGTTTTTTTCCTTTTCTGTATCTGGCGTTGCATTTATAAGAGACATATAAAGATAACATAGTGACAAGTGTAAAGATGAGGGTTATTTTATGAGTTCATGAAGACTGCCCTGGTTTGATGTTCCTGGAGGATGTCTGTCTTAGTTGTTGCTCTGGAGATTGTCCAAACCCCATGTACCTTCTTAAATCACAGGCATGTGTTAGTGAGCCAGCTCAAAGTTTAGTTGTGGTTATAAATGTGGTTGGGTGTTTGCCCTAGGTGTAAGATGTAACTTCAATTTGATGGGTGAGATTTAGCAAGAATCACTACTATTTTCCAGTTCTAGGAGTTAAAGCCCTGTAATTTGCAGCATAAGAATTAGTTACTGGAATATTTACTAGAAATGTAACAGACTCAGAACATTTTACTAACATAGAATCAAAGATTATTGTAAAAATAATATTTAACCAAGGCAAAAAAAAACCCCTTAAAGGTAATACCAAAAGTTACAGGAATATAAAAACTTTAAATAATTTAAAGTTCAGTTTTTTCCTAAATAATTTAAAACATTTTAAGCCATAACAGTAGTTAGAACTGGAGAAAGAAAACTATAACCAACTTAATCACATACAAAATTTGTCATAAATTCTCTTGCACAAAACTTATTACAACTTACACATACCATCAACAACATATTTGGACTTTCAGTTGTGCCCTATACTGTCCTCTTTTATTTTACTTTAGGACAAAATTGTATCATACAAAATTCTTTTTTGTTTTAATTTAAAGATGTGGAGTACAATGCAGGATTGGATATATAAGTGGTCATTGTACAGGTGAAGTTTGGACCTCCCATTGGCCCTTACTTTGGTTAGGAATCAAGTACCCTTATTAGTGCTATGTGGCCCCCTCCCACTCCCCTGGCAGTGTCCCACTACTACCAATCCCTTTCTTGTAGTGTTATGATAAATGTTCAGGATCCACTTATGAGTGAGAAAACGTGGCACTCAGTTCTTTGTTTCTGTGATAGATCACTGAGTATGATAGACTCTAAATCCATCCAAGTTGCTGTGAAGTTTATAATTTTGTTTTTCTTTATGGCTGTGTAATATTCCATCATGTATATGTACCACATTTTTTTTCAGTCAGTTTCAATGGTCAGCATGGTTGAGTCCATGTTTTTGCTATTGTAAACAGTGCTGCAATAAACATACGTGTGCAGGTATCTTTTCTATAGGATGATTGGAGTTGTTCTGGGTATATTCCCAGAAAAAGGGTTGCTGGATCATATGGAAGGTTGATTTTTAGATCTTTTAGAAATCACCACATTGTTTTCCACAGAGATTGTACCAATTTACTCCCACCAGTGGTGTAGAAGTGTTCCCTTTCCCCACATCCTCTTCAGCATCTGCTGTTTTTTGAGTAATAGGTGATGGCCATCCTGATTGGAGTTAGGTGGTATCTCAGTATGGTTCTGATTTACATTTCCTTGATGATTTGTGAGGCTGAGGATTTTTTTTTTTTTTTTTTTTTTTTTTTTTGACTCATTCTCTGTCACCCAGGTTGGAGTGCAGTGACATGCTCACGACTAGCGCAGCCTTGATCTGCTGGGCCCAGGTGATCCTTCCGAGTAGCTGGAACTACAGGTGTGTATCACCATGATTGGCTAATTTTTTGAATTTATTTTAGAGATGAGGTCTTGCCATGTTGCCCAGGCTGGTCTCAAACCCCTGGGCTCAGGTAATCCTCTTGCTTCCACCTCCCAAAGTGCTGGGGTTAGAGGTGTGAGCCACTGCGCCTGGCTATGAGGCTGAGCATTTTTTCATGTATCTGTTGGCTGCTTATATGTCTTTTTTTGAGAGATGTCTATTCATATATTTTGCCCACTTATAATGGGGCTATTTGCTTTTTTCCTTTTGGCACATTTGAGTTCCTTGTAGATCCTGGATGTTAGGCCTTTGTCAGATATACAGTTGGCAAATATTTTTTCCCATTCTGTAGGCTGTCTCCCCACTCTCTTAATAGTTTCTTTGACTTTGCAGAAACTTTTCAGTTGGATGAGTTGTCTATCTTATCTCTTATGGCATGGGTATTTGGGGTTTTGATCAGGAATCGGTTCCCTATTGCAATTCTGTAAGGTCCTGTTTTATTATTCTGCATGTGGTCAGTCAGTTTTCCCAGCAGCATTTACTGAATAGGTTCTTTCTTCAATGGTTGTTGGTGGAGGCTTTGTCAAAGATGAGTTGGTTTAGAAATTGAGATTTTGCTTTCAGAATCTTTCCTGTTCCATTGATTTATATATGCTTGCTCTTGTACCAATACTAGGCTGTTATGTTTATTGTAGCCTTATAATAAAGTTTAAAGTCTGGTAGTATGATACCTCCTGCTTTGTTTCTTTTGCTGAATATTGCTTTGGCTATTCATGGTCATTTTTTTTTCCATATGAATTTCTGTATTGTCAATTCCAAGTCTGAGAAGAATGATGTTGGTAATGTAATGGGTATTGCATTGAATCTGTAGATTGCCATTGGTAGGATGGACATCTTAACAATGTTGAGTCTTCCAGTCCATGAGCATAGAATATTTTTAATTTGTGTCTTCTTTGATTTCTTTGTGCAGTGTTTTGTAGTTTTTGTTGTAAAGGTCTTTCACTTCTCTGGTTAGGAGTATGCCAAGGTATGTAAGTTTTTTTCTGTGGCTATTATGAATGTGCTTTTTATTTGGTTCTCTGCCTGTTTGTTTTTGGTGTATAAAAATGCAACTGTCTTTTGCACATCAATTTTTTTTAGTCAGTTTCACATTGTCACCCAGGCTGGAGTGCAGTGGCATGCTCATGACCACCTCAGCATTGACCTGCTTCTCCAGTGAGCCTTCCACCTCAGCCTTCCAAGTAGCCGGAACTCTAGGCATGCACTAACATGCCCAGCTAAATTTTTTGATATATTGTAGAGAAGAGATCTCACCAAGTTGCCCAGGCTGGTCTTGAACCCTTGGGTTCAGGCAATCCTCTCACCTCAGCCTCCCAAAGTGCTGGGATTACAGACTTGAGCCACTGTGCCCAGCCTGCATGTTGATTTTGTACCAAGACTTTGCCAAAGTTCTTTATCAGTGCAAGGAGGTTTTTGACAGATTCTCTTGGGTTTTCAGGGTACAGGATCGTATCATCAGCAAAGACGGATAACTTAACTTTCTCTTTTCCTATATGGCTACCTCTGATTTCCTTCTCTTGTCTGATTGCTCTAGCTTGGACTTCCAACATTATGTTGAACAGGAGATGTGAGAATGGGCAGCCTTGTCTTTTTCCAGTTTTCAGAGGAAATGCTTCCAATGTCTGTCCTTTTAGCAATTTGTTGTCTGTGGGTTTATTGTAGATGATGCTTACTATTTTGAGGTATATTCCCTCTATGCCTAGGTGTTCAAGGATTTTTAAAAAGAAGGGATGCTGGATTTTGTCAAAAGCTTTTTCTACATCTTATAATCATGTGGTTCTTGTTTTTATGTCTGTTAATGTATTTAATTACATTTATGGTCTTATGGATGTCGAACCAGACCTGTATCCAAGGGATAAACCCTACTTGGTCACAATGGATAATTTTTGAGATGTATTGTTGAATCTGATTTGCTAAAATCTTGCTGAGAATTTTTGCATCTCTTCATCAGGGATACTAGTCTATAATTCTCTTTCTTTGTTGGGTCTTTACCTGGTTTGGGTATCAGTATGATGTTAGCTTCATAAAATGATTTGGGAAGAGTTTCATCTTTTTCGGTTGCCTGGAATACTTTCAATAGGATTCAATTCCACCTTTTTATGTCTTATAGAATTCTTCTGGAAAGCTGTCTGGTCCAGGGCTCTTTTTTCAGGTAGTTTTCTTATGACAGAGTCAATTTCCTGGGTTGTTATTTGTCCATTTAGGGTTTCAGTTTCTTCTTGTTTCAACCTTGGGAGGAGTATGATGTCAGAAAGTCCTCCATTTAATTTAGGTTTTCAAGTTTGTGTGCATAGTAATATCTGATAATTTTTTGTATTTTTTTCAGAGTCAGTTGTGACTTGATCTTTTGCATTGTGTTTATTTGGGATTTTTCTTGTTTTTTCTTGGTCTTGAGGTCCATCAATCTTGCTTATCCTTTCAGAGAACCAGCTTTTTGTTTCATTGATTTTTTTCTATGATATTTTTGTCTTCTATGTCCCTTATTTGGGTTTTTATTTTGGTGATCTGGATTCTCGTGTTAAAGTTAGGTTTTGGTGGTCTTGCCTTTCCAGGTCCTTTAGGCGATTTGTTAGGCTTTTAACTCATGATCTTTCTATTTTCTTGATGTGTGTGTGTGTAGGGTTATAAATTCCCCCTCTTAAATCTGCTTTCAAGATGCTTCTTTGTTTTCATTTGTTTCCAAGAATCTTTTAATTTCTGTTTTGATTTCTATGTTGACCCAGGAGTTGTTCATCATCTAGCTGTTTAGTGTTCATGTCTTTGTGTGTTTTGGGGGGATCTTGTTGGTGATGATATTTATTTTTATTCCACTGTGGTCTGAGAAGGTGCATGGCAGCATTTCTATCTTATGACATTTGCTTTTTCTTGATTTATAGCCAAGGATATGGTCAATCTTGGAGTATGTTCCATATGGTGATGAGTAGAATGTATATTCTGTGGTTTTTGGGTGGAGTGTTCTGTAGGTATCTATTACGTACATTTGGTAAAGCACCAAGTTGAGGTTCTGGATCTCCTTGTTGATTTTTTTCCCTTGGTGATCTATCTGGGGTTGTTAGTGAGGTATTTAAGTCCCCAGTTATCATAGTGTTAGAGTCAATATCTTTTTTAGTTTACTCAGTAGTTGTTAAAAAAATCTGATGCTCCTCTGGGATGCATATATGTTTAGGATGGATATTTCTTGTTGATGGATTGATCCTTTTATCATTATGTTGTATCTTTTAAAATTTTTGATAGCTTGAAGGTTGTTTTGCCTGATATTAAAATTGTGACTCCTGCCTTTTGTTGTTTTCTATTTGCTTGAAAGTTTGCTTTCCACCTTCTAACTTTGAGTCTGTGGGTGTACTTTATAGTGAGATGTGTTTCCTGGAGGCAGCATATTGCTGGGTCATGCTTTTTAAACCCAGTTTCTCATTCTGTGTCTTTTCAGTGGTTCATTTAGTCTATTCATGTTCAAGCTAATTATTGAGATGTGAAAATTTATCCTGTTATGAGGTTCTTATAAAGTTTTTTTTGTTTTGTTTTAAATTTTGGATTGATATATGTGTATTTTTCAATTTAGCCATCATAATGTGTGCTGTGTTGATTCTGTTTTCCTGCATTCTTGTGAAGTACATGGTCATTCTTTTTTTCCCTTCTTCTGTGCGTAATACCTTCTTAAGCATCTCCTATAGAGCTTGTCTGGAAGCAGCATATACTCTTAGGAATTGGATATCTGGGAAGGATTTTACTTCTCCATTGCTGATTAACCTTAGCTTAGCTGGGTAGGACATTCTTGGTTGGAATTGTTTGTCTTTGAGAAGTTTGAAGATTGAACTCCTGTCACCTCTAGCCTGTAGTATGTCTGTAGATAAATTTGCTGCTATTCTAATTGGTCTTCTCTGGTAGGTAGTCTGACCTCTCTTGCTGCCTTCAGAATTTTTTCTTTTATATCTAGTTCATGTAAGTGAATTAGTATTTGTTTAGGGATTGATCTTCTCATTTGATGCCAGGGGTTCTTTGAATCTCTTGTGTCTGTATGGTTGCGTCTCTGATAAGATGATGGTAGTTTTCTTAGATGACCTCATGTCATGTTTATTCCAAGGTATCCCCTGTCTCCTTTTCTGTTTCAGGTATACCGATCAGGCATAAACTTGACCTTTTAATATAATCACTGGGAGGTTTTGTTCTTTATTTGTAAGCTTCCTTTCTATGTTTTTAACAGACTGGGTTAGTTCCATATTTCATCCTTCATGCGCTAAGATTCTTCTCCTTCATTAATTCTGCTTTCCATGCTTGTCCGTTTATTATTTATTTCTTGGATGGTGTTTTTATGGTCAACATCTTGTTATTAATTCTTTCATGCTTTTCTCTTGCTTTTCTTGATTCTTATTCATTCTCTCCATCCAGTCTTTGATTTCTGCATTTGTGGTCTGGGACCAGTTGTTCTGGGAGCTTTTCATTGCTTGAGTTCTAAAGTTTGTATTCTTGGGCACTGTCATTCTAGGGCCCTCTGGGATACCTGTGTTTTTTTTGTTGTTGTTGATTTCTCTTCATTTGTGATTTCTTTTCTCTTTACTTCCATTGCTTAGTGAGAGAGGGAATAGTCTTCACTTTTATTTGCCTAGCCCCTTATTCTCCCCTAGGTAGAGCCTCTGAATTTGTTTGGTTTAAAACCAGGTTGGTGGTGGGGAGCTGTGCTATATTTTTGCAGTTTTGAGACTTGAATAAGGTGTTTTGGGTGATGCTAAGATTCAAAAGGTGACTGCAGATTACAATGTTCACTGATTGGGGTGTGGGCCCCTTGGGACCCATTTCCCACCACCTCACAATATGTCCATGTGATGGGAATGTATATATACCCCTGAGTACAAAATATTATAAGGGAAAGGAAAAGAACTGAGAGAGATGGGAGAAGAAAAGGCAATGAAGAGAAAGAAGTAGAGAAGAAAAACAAACAAATCAACCAACAGACAGACAGAAAAACCAAAAACAACCATATAAAGACATTTTCACATTCATATATACCCTTATGTGAAAAAAGAAGGAAACACACACACACACACACACACACACACCCCAAACACACACACCCCAAACACACACACCAAAATATATAGAGAGAACAAGAAAAAAAAATAAAAAAGAAAAGAAAAAACCCTTTTTAGTCTTTGAGTGCCCTTTTGTGGCAGTTTCTGAAACTTTGGTTTCTTTTTTTGTCTATATGACCCAAGCACTGCTGCTCTTGGCTCACAGTGGAAAAGAGGGGTCTCTGGCCTCTAGGTCCATCCCCCTGCTCACTGTGTGGTCAAGAGGAGACTACAAACCACCTTCAACATACCTACCTGTGTTCAGCTCTCTGCATTTGCACCAGTCAGATCACTCCTTGTGTGGGATGCAGGGGGAAGGGAATGAATCAATTTAAAACTCATCCTCACCCATCCACTGTGGGCTGGATTCTTCATCTCTACAGTCCCAGTAATGGTCCAGTGTGGGGGATGGGGTGATTGGGTCCCTGTGCTGGGTCTGTGCCTCTGGGGATAATGAGCTGGCATATCCTTTCTGGGTTGATGGTGATCAGCCGTAGAGAGGTGCTGAATTCACCACTCAGTCTTAGGGTGTAGCTCCACAGTTCAAATGGACAGGCAAAAGCCTGTCTCTGCCCAGGTTCCAGGACAAAGGAGTGGAGTTACCTCTGCAACCTCTCCTCTGCTGAGACTCAGTGACTGATCCCGCCATTGTACTTTCTCTATGGTCCTCACTGTCAGTGTCTGATCTGGCATCAAAGGCCACGATGGTTGGTGACACCATGCAGCAGCTGGTTTTTGCCACTTCCTTCTGGGTAGGGTCCCAAAGATGGTGTCTGCCTCTGGGTCACTGATCACCTGTGATCCAAGCAGCAGCGTGCAGGGTAGCTGCTTCAGCAGGCAAACTCAGGCCACTTGTTCCCATGTTCCCACTCATCAGACACTCACATACCCACTTGGATGCACAGTTGCACACTTATTCGCCTTATGCACACTTACTTATATGGAGACTCGCACTCTGACTACATTGCCATCTTGGAATCCCCCCTCCACAAAATTCTTTTACATGTCAAATTATTTTCTTTTCTTTATAACCTTTTTGACCAAAAAAGGTTTTAGTTGGGAGTAGGGGGTGGCTGATAGTCCCAATTTAAATTTAATTTGAGTGAGAGATTTATCATGGAAAAAGGAACATGAATTGTAATAATACTCTTTGCCCTGGTCATTTCTTTAAGGGGAGGCTGATGAACAATTTGAAAGGTTTAAAGGGATGTCCGGAGTAAGTGTGGGCAGGTGAATGGAGGAGGGCACAAGAGGTGGAGGCAGTGGTACATATGGCCTGGTTTTTTTTCTGCATCTACTGTGGCTCTTCCTGGGGTTTTATCAGGCAATGAGGGAGGGGGTTTTTGGATAGGGAGGAGGTTGAAAGTGGGACAAGTGGGGAGAGATTGATCAGCTGGGTCTGAGTTGTCAGAGGGACAGCAGGGATGAGGTAAAGTAATTAAAGAAGACGTTAGAAGGAGTGTGTCACAGGAAGAGCAAGGATCTAAGAGGTGCATCATTTTGAGAAAAGCCTGTAAATAGGAACCTTGGACCATTTGTCTCTGTGGCAACAATAGAGGTCAAATTGAAGGAGAATATTAGAGGCAAAAGACCTACCTAGAGCCCTATCTTCTGGTCACCTAACTGGTATTGAGGAATGGGGGCCCTTGGCCATCCCATATTGATGGTTCCCCATGAGGTGTCCTGAAGAGAAAGAGGGAGTGGTTCTGAGAACAACCTCGAGTAACCGGGAAAAGAGAAACACATCCACTTTCTCAATTGGCATCCCAAAAGAGAGTGTGTGGGTATCGAATGAGAAAGGGCGTCCCTTTGATCCCCTTGACCCACCAGAGGCAGTCCTTCTGCCAGCGGCAAGGCTGCTCCTACATGTGCTTGGGAGACTTGGCACCAAGATTTCCCAGCGAGTAAAGCTTCCAAGCAGAGACAGTGGCCTCTTAAGTTAATTCACAGGCCTTCTAATTCATGGACTCACTGGAGTCGTAACTTTGTACCAGATACAGCTGAGGTGATGGCGAGGCCCAGCCAAAGTGGCTCCTTGGATTGGGTGGTGGAGAGAGAAATAGAGAGAGAGCCAAGGAGAGCCCTGGCCAGAACCGTCAGTTGTCTTCCAAATTTCAGTGCGGTCCACAGAAAGACTTAAGCTAGAGAGGAGGAGAGTGAGACAGAGAGTGAGGAGGAAACTTTATAGTCCCTGTACAAGCCACCGTATGTTAAGTCAGTGTGCTGGTGTCATGGGAAAGATGCAAATAATTGCACAACGAGTAGGTTAGAAAAAATTTATTTAAAAGATAGATGAAAGCCGGGCTCGGTGGCTCAGCCTGTAATCCCGCGCCTTTGGGAGGCTGAGGTGAGTGGATTGCCTGAGCCCGCGGGTTCGAGACCCGCCTGGGCAGCGAGACCTCATCTCTACAATAAATCAAAAAATCAGCTGGGCGTGGTAGTGCATGCCTGTAATTCCAGTTACTTGGAAGGCTGAGGCGGAAGGATTGCCGGAGCCCAGCAGGTCGAGGCTGCGGTGGCCGGGAGTGTGCCACTGCACTCCAGTCTGGGCGACAGAGTGAGACTCTAACTCAAAAAAAAAAAAAAAAAAAAAAAAAGATTGATGAGAGAAAAAGGGTGAATCCACCTCTCCAACACTGAAGAGGGGCCCAGACACTGAAGAAGCATTTGGCACTGAATATTTGAGGCTGGGTGTTTTTAATATTTTTTCCAGGAGGCTGGGAAATGGGAATTGATTGGTTTACCTAAGGAGATTCTGTGAAATATAACAGTGGGAGGGGGGTTGTTGTTGCCATGGAGATTAGCTACCCAGTACAGCAATGGCCAGAGTTTTAGACAGTTGATCATGTAAACTGGGAGGTCTGTAAAACAAAGTGCCAAGACACAAATGTTAATTTTCAAACATCCTTGGATTTATGAAACGGAAAGGCATTTAGCTGGGAGTGTTTTGTTCATGGGAAAATTGTAGGAGAGCTGGAGCCAAAAATTATGAGCCAACACCAAACTGCCTACCTACAATGGCTGTTCTTTTGACCATTCAATGAGCAGGGGTCCCTTCCATTCACTGTGAAGAACCTGTAACCAGGTCACAGATATGAGAGTTACTTCTGACATGAAATTAGGGGTATGTCAGTGGGCCTGGTGAAAAAAGTAGGGTTTATTTTTTTGCATCAAAGTCCAAAGAAGGGAAAAGAAGATGGACTGATTGCTGGCCCTGGTGGGGGGTGAGGGGATGGGACGGGTGCTGCGGGGAGGGGGACAAACTTTGGTCCTTTGAGTTTATCATTTGAGGGTGAGTGCCAACTTGTAAAAGAACATTTCTTGAGAGGGGAAAAGTCCTGTGTGTACACTTGGTTTTAGAGAACCTTTTGGTGTCCCAGGGAGGGGCAGTTATTTTTTGTTTGTTTGTTTTGAGTCAGAGTCTCACTCTGTTGCCCAGGCTGGAGTGCAGGGACATGCTCACAGCCACCACAGCCTCAACCTGCTGGGTTCAGGTGATCCTTCTGCCTCAGTCTTTCAAGCAGCTGGAACCACAGGCATGCATCACCACATCCGGCTGATTTTTGATTTATTGTAGAGATGAGGTCTCACTGTGTTGCTCAGGCTGGTCTCGAACCCCTGAGATCAGGCAATCCTTTCGCCTCTGAGGGAGGGGCAGTTTTGAGGGCAGTATAGTACAGCCATGCTCCTGGCTTAGCCTTAAAGAAATGTATCCTGGGTTCTCAAGGAGAAGGGGCAGAAGGAAAAAAATTAGTTGAACAGAAAGAATGTACTTACATATGTGACGTTCTTAACCTGGGACCTGTGACTATATTTTTTAAAATAATAGCTTTATTGAGATATAATCTAAATATGATAGAATTTCCCTGTTTTAAGTGTACACTAGTTCGATAGTCTTTAGAATATTCACAGAGTTGTACAACTATTGTCACAATCAATTTTGGGACATTTTCACCACCCTCCCACCAATTCAAACCCATAGTAACTCCCTTTTTCCATCCTCCCTTCCCACCCTCAGCCCTAAATAATCACTAATCTTCTATTTCTGTAGATTTGCTTATTCTGGCATTTTATATAAATGGAATTGCACACCGTGTGATCTTTTGTGTCTGGCTTCTTTCATTTTCAAGATCTCTCCATACTTTGGCATGAATCAGTAATTCATTCATTTTTATAGCCAAATAATATTTCATTGTACGTCTATACCACATTTTATTTATCTGTTCATCAGTTGATGGACATTTTAGTTGTTTCCACTCTTTGACTATTTTGAATAATGCTGCTATTGTGACTATGCTGCTATCTTGAAGGATGTTTCAGCCAGTATTAGCTATTGCCTGCATGAACATTAGACCTTCGGAAGGTACACAAGTGAGTTATATTCTACTTGTGATAGTACTGCCAAAGGTCTCAAGGAGTAATCAGCATGTCTTTTAAAAGCATCCCAAAGCTCAGTATTATGAATAAGGTAAAAACTCACCACTAGGTGACAGTCTTTCAGCAGTTATTTTTCTCTTTTGTGAATGTTTTTCTAGACTGAAAGTTTCTGGGAATGTCAAGAAGCAACAAAAGTATCAGATAATATTTTTCTGTTCCTATTCCTTGTCCTCTTCCTTCAAAAACCTATGTAGTTATCATCTTCACTTTTACATGTTCTTCAATTTCTGTCTATCTCGTCCTCTCATTAATATAAAAATAATGAAACGATGTGTAGAAACATGGAAATCAGACATGGAAATTTAAGTCTTTTCCCAGTCCTAGTTATTTGAGTTTTGAAGATAAACATGTCTATAAGAAGCATACACTCAATGGTCGTGACTTTTTGATATGTAGAGTATACTTAAAAGTCACCTTCAAGTTTTGTTTGTAAGAATGTTCTCTCTCATGAATAAAACTCTATGCTTTCTTCAGCATTGGATGGGATAATTAGGAGAAATATAATTTAGCTCTTTTTTTTCCCAGATGAGTCTCAATCTGTCTCCTAGACTGGATGGACCACGATCATGGTTACTGCAGCCTTGACCTGTTGGGTGTCAGGTGATCCATCTGCCTCAGCCTTCCATGTAACTGGGACTATAGGCGCATGTCACACCTGGCTAATTTCTTCCTTCGTTTTGTTGTTGTTGTTGTTGTTGTTGTTTTTTGAGTTGGAGGTCTCACTCTGTCGCCCAGGCTGGAGTGCAGTGGCATGCTCCCAAAAGGGAAGGCACTGTGTCTGACTTGGAGACCATGGATGAGACATGGTCTTTATTCAAGAACTCACTTACAGGGCAGGTAGTCCCTGAGTGGCAGCTGGACAGAAATAAACCGCTCCCAATTGTAAAAGGCACACTGGTTATATAGCATTTTACATAGGGTGGAGCATGGGAATAAGTGTGAACAGGCCTGGGGGTCTCTAGTACACAGGTGTACTGTGAGATTTTGCTTAGACATACATTGCATGAACACACATTGTGATTTCTATCTAAGAGCGAGAGTTTTAGGATTATGGTGAACTAAAGATGAACTAAAGGTAATTAAAGGTTATGGGCATGGATCCAGGCATGCCCTATATGGTCTGAACCAGCCCAGGGCTGACTGCCTCAAGGAAGGGTGTGTGCGAACATTCACCATGCATAGCTACATGATGTGGTCAGCAAGCGGAGGACACTTTGCCCATGGCCTCAGCATGACCTGCATGCCCAGGCATGGAGGCCGAGGGGAAGGTGACATCCTGGGTTGGCCACCCCTAGGACTCCTCCCTAGGCTACAAACCCCGGCTTGGGGCCCTTTCCAGGGTGCGTTGCCCTACAGCCAGTGATGTTCAAAATATTCCACAACTGGTTCAGCATTGGCAGACAGAATGGATGTTGGTTTTGGGGCTCGTGGGAACCTGGAGGTCCCCTCCTATCTGTGCTCTGACCCTCTAATGATGGATCGAAACTCTGGGGCGCAGCGCTCCAGGGGCTTGTAGCAGTGGCTATTATTAACCTCTGGGGAAGTACTGAAATAGTTTAACAACCTGGTGCGTGCCAAGTAGGTAGCTACCAACTGCTTCTCAGGGAAAGGAGGCTGAGGACAGGAGGGACTTACTTGTCACTGTGCTCTTTAAGTACTGTTTGAAATGTTTTTTCTTGGTTTGAATTCTACTTAATCAAGTGCATGTAGGTAGAATTTCATTTTGCTCAGCTTAAGGGATAAGCATTATTTTAAAAATTTGTCTGTAGACCTTTTCGTCTGGTCATCTGACTCAGTCTGTCTCCAGCCTCAGGGTCATTCCCTTCAGTTCTATCTTGCTGGGTCCCCTACCGAGAGCTTTCCTTAAGCTTCCTTCCTTGTGGGGAAGGAGGGGCCCAGCTGTCCCGCAGTTTCACTTTCCTTCGTTGGTGTCTGAATCTTCCTTGGTGACTTGGGCCTCTAGTCTGTCCCCTTGCCAGAACCTGATTCTGTTATTCACCAGTACTGTATAGGCATCACTCTGCTGAATCTTTTTTCCCTCTGTTTCAAGTTTTTATTTTATTTTGTATTCTGTGATTTATTTTCTTCATTTCAATAGCTTTAGGTGCTTAATCTTGTGACCAGAAAGTACATGCTTTTTTGATGTTCCCTCAACTTTGGTGTAAATAGACTCAGGTTTTCTCTTCACACCTGCCCTAGTGAGAATAGTTATTGTATTAGTAGTAATAACTCACTTTGCATTGCATTGGCTCGTGCCTCTCCCCAGCTAGTGCAGAGCCTCCGGTCCCCCTGCAGGTCTCCCCATGATTTCTGGGAGGTGGGACAGGATGGTGCCTTCAACCGGCTCCCTCCCATTCATTCGTTTCCACTTTGAGCTCCCTGTTGATGGCCCCTGACATGAGGCCACTGGGGGGCAGTGTCTCATCCCAATCACTCAACATCTGAGGTTGCTTTCGCCCTGGCTTCCAAGGCTTTCAACCACATTGTCCCTAAAGTTGTGGAGAGAAGCTCCATCTCTTTCACTTTGCCTTATATTTTTTTTCATCTGGGCCCCCAAACAGCATGACTTGTGTCCATTGTCTCACGGAGTCCCTTCTCTCTCTACTTGCAGCTTCTCTCTCCCCATAGGGCTCAGACGGGAATCTGTGGAGGTGGGACAGGGAACTAAAGGTGGAGACAACACATCCTTTCCTTACTAGCCCCCAACCAACTCCAAGGCTGCCTTTTCACATCCTCCTTTCTCTACCTCTAGACTACTACAAACTGTCTTGGGGCAGTCCCCCTCCCTTCAGGCTAATCAGCGCCTGCAGCCTGGTCAACTTCTCCCTGGGATTTACCAGACAAGTTGTTTT
Organism: Carlito syrichta; assembly: GCF_000164805.1. Lineage (NCBI taxonomy): Eukaryota > Metazoa > Chordata > Mammalia > Primates > Tarsiidae > Carlito > Carlito syrichta. The sequence continues at coordinate 593,928 of NW_007260523.1, read as the reverse complement.
TGTGTGGTAGGCACAACTGGGTGCAAGCTGATACCCTGGTCATGCATATTCTGTTTACACTTATCTCACTGTGTGGTAATTGTCTGTTGACATGTCTGCTTTCCCCATTAGACTCTGGGTTCCTTGAATATGAGTTCCTAACTGTTGGCATCGTCTTTGTATCTCCAGCATGCGGTTCCCTGACTGTTACCCGCTGACCTTGATAAATATTTTCGAAATAATAAATGGATACAGGCAATTAGCATAGATATGCAAAAACAAATAGCTCATCTTTGCCAAAGGGAAATTCAGGCAGCACACGCAGAGAAAGAGAAACTATCAAAAAGAAGCCTGGGCATGGTGGCTTACACCTGTGATCCCAGCACTTTGGGAGGCTGAGGTGGGAGAATTGCTTGAGTCCAGGGCAACATAGTGAAACCCCGTCTCTATTTATATTTGTTTAAGAAAAGTCTGTCTCACAAAGTAACCACTCAAAGCTCGCTAGGCTCCTTGGATCCTCATAGGGAGAAAAGATGCAGGGTTAGAGCAGCACTTCTGGGAGAGGCTTCATTGATCTTGTTTCGAAAGCAGGACATGTTGAACAACTATTTGACAAGTCACATTTCATTATGTCCCTGCCAGTTAAAAAAATAAGGAAAAAACCATGAAAGGGTAGAGTATGGCAAAACATATTGATCAGAAGGAGGGAATAGCAGAGGACACATAGAGACAGAACATTTTCTTTGTGTCATCCCAAATTCAGAGAAATATGGTTAACTCAGTGCTTGGTTCACCTAAATGTTTATAGCAGAGGTGAAAGTGACAGACTTAGGCATGGATTTGTAAATGTTGAGTATTGAGTGTTTCTTCTCTTATTATTTACTAGAAGTAAGTCTGATGTCATGTGATAGACCGCTATGTGTAAATGACTTCAACTAGGAGAGATACATTATATAACTCGATCTGACTTTATTTTGCACACGTACTGACTGGGATGCAAACCCATGAATCACACCCTCGGCAGAAATCCTTCAAGTAGCATGTGAGACAAATAACCCTCGGCAGAAATCCTTCAAGTAGTATGTGAGACAAATAGAAGTACTAATTATATTTATTATGGTAATAATAATACTTGACACTTACTTCAAGGCATGATAGTTTTAGAAATTGGAAAAAATAACAATACTCCAGCAGGCTTACAGACACTCAGTGGCAATATCACCATAATCATAGTCACTGGAATAATTTTAGAGATGAGAAATCAGAGTTTAGTCTCAGAGAGAGAAAGAAAGAGATTAAATGATTTGTTGAAGATCACACAGTTGATAAGGAGTCTAATTCCAAAGCATGACTTCTTTCCTCTACACAGCAGTGCCTCCTCAGTTAGAGAATGTTCTAATGTAAAGTCTTCAGATGAAAAATAATATGTGATTTTTTTTTTTTGAGTTGGAGTCTCACTCTGTCGCCCGGACTGGAGTGCAGTGGCCGCTCCCGGCCACCGTAGCCTCAACAGTACTGTCTGATCACTTTTTCTGGTTTCCTTGTTCTACATATAGTCATGCACCACATAATAATGTTTTGGTCAATGATAGACTGCATAGATAACGTTGGTCCCATCAGATTTATAATGGAGCTGAAAAATTTCTATCACCTAGTGACATCGTAGCCATCTTAATGTCATAGCACAACCTATTACTCATGCTAGTGTAAACAAAAGTTCTGTACTGTCAGTCATATAAAAGTAAAGCACATATAATCATGTATAATATATACTACTTGATAATGGCAACACATGACTGTTATTGGTTTATGTATTTACTATACTGTACTTTTGATCACTTCTTTAGAGTATACACCTACTTATCTTCATATTTATTTATTTATTTGGTTAGTTAGCTATTTATTTTTGAGTCAGAGTCTCACTCTGTCACCCATGCTGGAGTGAGGTGGTACAATCACAGCTCACCTCAACCCTGGCCTCTTGGGCTCAGGCAATCCTTCTGCCTCAGCCTTTTGAGAAGCTGGACTACAGGTACATGCCACCACACCCAGCTAATTTTTTTTTTCTTGTAATGAGGTATCCTTGTATTGCCTAGGTTGATCTCGAACTCCTGGGTTCAAGTAATCCTTTTGCCTCGGCCTCCCTAAATGCTGGGCTTATAGGCATGAGCCACTGCACTTTGCCTTTTATTTTGAATAATTAATTTTGTAATTTTTTAAACTGTAAAACAGCCTCAAGCGGTTTCTTCAAGAGGTATTCCAGAAGGCCTTGTTAGCATTGGAAGCGACAGCTTCATGCATCTTAATATCTCTGGAGACTCTCAGTGGGAAAAGATATAGCAGTGGAGACAGTGATATTGATGCTCCCGACCCTGTGTAGGCCTAGGGTTTCCATTTTTAACAAAACGTTTAAAAAGTAAAAAAAAAAAAAAATTGTCAATAAAAAAGCTTGTAGAATAAAGACATAAAGAAAGGAAATATTTTGTATATAGTTGTACAATATGATTGTAGCTACGTGTAAAACAGTTAAAGTCAGTCGTGATTGATTTATTCTTACTAAAGGAATAAAAATATTTTAAAATAAATTTACTGCAGCTTAAGTGTACAGTGTTTATGAAGTTCTGCAGTAGTGTACGGTAATGTCCTAGGCTTTCACATTCACTCACCCCTCCCTCACTCACTCACCCAGGGCAACTTCCAGTCCTGCAAGCTCCAGTCGTGGTAAGTGTCCTATACAGTTGTACCATTTCTTGTCTTCTACACCTTACTTTTACTGTATCTTTTCTATGTTTAGATACATAAATCCTTACCACTGTGTTATGGTTGCCTGCAGTATTCAGTGCAGTAACATGCTGTACAAGCTCGTAGCCTAGGAGCAATAGGCTGTACCATGTAGCCAAGGTGAGTAGGAGGCTATATCATCTGGGTTTGTGTAAGGACACTCTATGATATTCACACAATAACAAAACCTCTTAATGTATTTCTCACAATGTTTCACTGTCGTAAGTGATGCATGACTGTATACAGAAAAATTTAGGTAGAAAGAAACTAAATGACTTGCTAGGCAACGGAGCAGGTTGGACTTAAAGACAGTGGCTAGAATGACCATGGTGCCCAAGACTCTGTTATCTAGCGCCTTATCTATTTCCTACTCTAGGTTCTAGATCCCCGAGCCTGCTTAAAGTCCTTCAGAAAATTCCACCAACCAATCCCTCAGCCCACTCACCCACCATCAACCCGTGAACCTGCCAGTATTTGTTGAAGGCCTACTTTGTTGTGCCTGGCACAGCGTTTGGTGCAGTGGGGAATGGCAAAGCAGGTCCAGACAGGGTCCCTGCTACTCTGGTGCTTGTAATTCAGTTGGAGAGATACGACAAAAATACATGACACAATTACAGAATCTGACAGAATGTAATAAAGTGCTAAATTGTGTGGTACCGACAATTAGAGAACAAGACAGTATATAATAAAGTGCTAATTGTGTGGTACAGACAATAAGTATAATAGGAGTTCAGTGAAGGGATGGATGAGTGTGGGCTGCAGTCTTCAGGGAAGGCTTCTCATCATGTCAGTGCTGCTGTGTTTATCCAGTGCATGATGGGAAATGGAATATGAAATAGAAGATGGATTAAGAGCAGAATAATGATGCTGTAATGTGGCCTGTCTTCTGAGTCTGAATGGGGACAGAAAGAGAAAGAGTCCTTTGAGAGGTGGCATTCTCCATTGAAAAAAATCATCTATAGAAATACCTTATTTTCTTTACTAGTTGTGTTATAGAAAGTTTCCATAGAAACTGAAAATCATTTTAAATTAAATAATGTGCTAAATGTGCTAAAAGAGCTCACTGTTTAAAGAGGCCATTTTAAAAATCCTTTTTATAAATGAAGAATACTTTGTGGGATTGATAAACCTTTTGCAAGATAACTTGATAATGTGTACTTAAAATATTGACAATGTACAGATTCTTCAGCCTATCGGTTTCACTTCTGAGACTTTATCTTCAGGACGTAATAGTCATGGCTGGCCTCAAGAATAACTTTTTTACAATCATAAGAATCACAGAGTTAAGAGAAATGGGGACAACCTAAATGCCCCCAAATAGAGGACTGAGGAAATAAATACATGTTTATAAAATAGAATGTATAGTTACTAAAATGATACCGTGGAAAAACATTTAATGTTGTGGAAAATGTTCACAATCTATAGATAAGTGAAAAAAGCGAATCCTAAGATTTGGAAAGCATAGTTCCATTTTTGTTGAAAATGTTTTATGCAGAAAAACATGACTTATTTATAGAAACATATCTGAGGCCGGGCTCGGTGGCTCAGCCTGTAATCCCAGCACTTTGGGAGGCCGAGGTGAGTGGATTGCCGGAGCCCACGGCTTCGAGACCCGCCCAGGCAACTTAGCGAGACCACATCTCTATAATAAATAAAAAATTAGCCAGGCGTGGTAGCACACTCCTGTAGTTCCGGCTACTCGGAAGGCTGAGGCGGAAGGATTGTCGGAGACCAGCAGGTCGAGGCTGCGGTGGCTGGGAGTGGCCACTGCACTCCAGTCTGGGCGACAGAGTGAGACTCCAACTCAAAAAAAAAAAAAGAAACATATTTGAGTGGTGGGTGATATTTGATTTCCACTTATGTTTTTGTGAAATTTCCAAATGTTTTCCAAGATACATGCTTTATTTTGTAATAAAATATACATCAAAATCCTACAGTTCTCTGATCTAATTTGTTTTGAAAGTTTGGATAGTCATCATCTAGACTGTCACCCATTGAGTTTTTTTGGAATGAGATAGACACTCCAGACTGAGGAGATGGGGAAGGGTTACAACCAAAAATCTCACGGAACAAATGCATTCTGGGCCCAGAGACAAACGTCCTGGGCATTATAACATTCTCTTTAGAATTCTAAATGATTCCTATTAGCAGAAGTTATACCTTCTTTCCTTAAACTCACATCCACGTGGGAGCTGTTTGGGAGGGATGCATACTCTTTAAGACTTATACAATGTGAATTTTTAGCAGCAGAGCTTCCAGAGGGGGTGGACAGCCTAGGCGTGGATTAATTTTAAAGAAGTCTGGAATACCAAAATAAATAAATGAATACTGAAAAAGAGTTTCAAAACTTGTAGTGTATTTTAAATGTTTTTCTTGAATAAATTGATTGTTTTAATACACAGTATATATGAACAGAAAGTAAAACTTCATTGTGGGATTTTGTCAAAGACTGAATTTGAGATCTTTGGTGAATGTGGGGTATAGGCCCTGCCTGGAAATCATGCAGAGGATGTGGAATTACTGAAAATGATAATAATAATAATCAGAAAAATATGTAGAGAGGATTTTGGAATTTGGGGTCCAGGGGATTTTCCATGTCTAAAGTGAAAACAAAATAGTCTCCTTCTGTTCTGAGAACTTTATTTAGAACTGTTTTGAAAAGGGCCTTTCTCTGAAACATTTCAATACAAAACCACTTTGTTTTCTCATCCTGTGATTCGGTGTTTTCCATTTCCTAGGTTTTGACTAATATAAGGTCTTCAAATAAGCATTTCAACCCCTTTTAGCTAATACTTTTTAATATTAACCTCACCATCTAACCTCTCATCTTTCAGTTTCAGTTGACCCCATGAAAATAAAATGTAGTAAATCAGATTTTTTTTTTCTTGAGTCAGAGTCTTACTCTGTTGCCCAGTCTGGGGGGCAGTTGTACCCTCATGACCACTGCAACCTTGATTTGCGGGGCTCAGCCAATTCTTTCATCTCAGCCTTCCAAGTAGCTGAGACTATAGGCACATACTGCCGCGCTTGGCTGATTTTTTTTTTTTTTGAGTTGGAGTCTCACTCTGTCACCCAGACTGGAGTGCAGT
>NW_007260523.1:529483-588059 GCF_000164805.1 Carlito syrichta | reverse complement strand
CCTGCCTGAGCCCGCAGGTTCGAGACCCGCCTGGGCAGCGAGACCTCATCTCTACAATAAATCAAAAAATCAGCCGGGTGTGGGTGTGGTAGCACATGCCTGTAATTCCGGCTACTTGGAAGGCTGAGGCAGAAGGATCGCCGGAGCCCAGCAGGCGAGGCTGTGGTGGCTGGGAGCGGCCACTGCACTCCAGTCTGGGTGACCCAGTGAGACTCCAACTCAAACAAAAAAGAAGACAAAAAGATTTTAAAAAAAAAACCTGTGATACATATACATGATGGAATAATATGCAGCCATAAAAATGGATACACATATGAACTTTGTAGTAATTTGGATTGATTTACAGTCTGTAATACTCAGTGATCTATCACAGAAACAAAGAACAGAGTACAGCATGTTCTCACTCATAAGCAGGTCCTAAATTTTTACCATAAAACTATGAAAAATGTATTGGCCCCAGGGTGGGGGCAGACACATCAATAAGGGTACCTGGTCTCAAACCAGGCAAAGTGGGGACCAAAGAGAGGTCCAAACTTTACCTCTACAATGTCGACTTGTATACCTAACCCTGAATTGTACCCCACATCTTTAAAATAAATAAAGTTAAAAAGTGACTATGAATTAAAGGGAGAGAGATGTTAGGTTGCCAGCAAAAACAAAAAACACTTAAATATAGACAGGTCACTAGTTTCTGAGGTCTAAATGTATTCAAGTTAGTGCTGGTTAACCTCATGGAAATACATGTTAGAGAAAAGCTTTAGATGAGTCTTAGGGATATGGACTTTTAAGGACACTTTCAACTCTGAGATTCCTGAGATTCTATGTTTTTGTGGATACTGTGTTCCCAAAAGGGCCCATAGTAGAAAGAGAAATAATTTTTTTTTTTTTTGAGTTGCAGTCTCACTCTGTCGCCCAGACTGGAGTGCAGTGGCCGCTCCCGGCCACCGCAGCCTCGACCTGCTGGGGCTCCGGGGATCCTTGCGTCTCAGCCTTCCATGTAGCTGGAACTACAGGTGCACACTACCACACTCAGGTAATTTTTTTGATTTATTGTAGAGATGAGGTCTCACTAAGTTGCCCAGGCGGGTCTCGAACCCGCGGGCTCAGGCAATCCGCTCACCTCAGCCTCCCAAGGCACGGGATTACAGGCTGAGCCACCAAGCCCGGCTTGATTTTTTTTTTTTTTTTTGAGTTGGAGTCTCACTCTGTCGCCCAGACTGGAGTGCAGTGGCTGCTCCCGGCCACCGCAGCCTCAACCTGCTGGGCTCCGGCGATCCTTCTGCCTCAGCTTCCAAGTAGCCGGAATTACAGGCACGCGCTACCACGCCTGGCTGATTTTTTGATTTATTGTAGAGATGAGGTCTCACTGCCCAGGTGGGTCTCGAACCTGCAGGCTCAGGCAATCCACTCACCTCAGCCTCCCAAAGGCGTGGGATTATAGGCTGAGCCACCAAGCCCGGCTCAGCTTGATTTTTAAATTTATTCTAGAGATGAGGTCTTGCCAAGTTGCCTAGGCTGGTCTCGAACCCCTGGGCTCAGGCAATTCTCTCACCTCTACTTCCCAAACTGCTGGGATTATAGGCATGAACCACCTCGACCAGTACAAATTAGAATTTTTACTTCTTTTTCTGCCCAAAGAATATAGAGGAAATCCTTGGATACCCAGGTTTTCAGGAAGTCCAACCTTAGCTAAAACTGGGGCATGTTTCCTTCTCTTGGGAGAGCCCACCCTATAAAAAACAAACAAAACAAAACAAAAACCTTCCTTTTGCTAAGCTGGGCAGCATCTCTGAAGTACACGTCATGAGGACTTCTTCCTGGACCTCTGCTTGTCTCCAGTTCATTTGGGTGAATTTATCGCTCTGTGCTTCGGTATTTTTCATTGGGTGGCATAGTGAGATGCTCAACTGGAGGATGAGGGGCATATGTGAAGTAATTAAAATATTTCTGACAACATGGCAGACTAGCTGACAGAACAAAGCCTTTCCTCCCACTGCTGTCACATAGACAATCTAGATAATATGTGGCAGCAATTTAAAATATACAACCCTTATTGAAAAAGGAAAATATTCCAGTTTCCAATGTGGAAAGGAAGCTCAGAGCTAGAGTGACAGCTGTGGCCGATGTTGCTAGATCTGCATATGGGTCTGGGGGCTGGGACGTTGAGGCCCATCTGGGGAGAGGACATGCGGGGCCTCAGGCCAAGTTGAGGCGGGACACTATGACTAGGATTGTCAGATTCAGCAAGTAAAAATACAGGATGCCCAGTTACATTCGAATTTCCGGTAAACCGTGATGAATCTGTTTTTTAGTGTAAGTATATCCTACAAGTTGAGTAGAATATACTTAAATGCTTATCAAATTTAACTCCATTTCCTATATTTTACATGGTAACCCTAACTGTGACAGAGTTTTGTCAATAAACTCTGAAACCCAGGGGGAAGGGTGCTTTTTTCATGAAGGAAGGACTAGAGAAAATGTTGGCAATTGTTATGGGGAATGAGGATGGATTCTTATAGTTGGTCTGGGGACTGTGCATGGCCTTGCCATGAGTAGACATAGGATTCAAATTTATGCAACTTGGAGAATATAGAAATCTCAACCTAAGAAATTACCATTACTAAATTAGTAGCCAAACTAGTCCAGGGCATTTGAATCCTTAGAATTTCACCAGAAACAGATCGGACACGGTGGCTCATGCCTGTAATCCCAACGCTTTGGGAGGTGGAAGTGAGAGGATTGCCTGAGCCCACAGGTTCGAGACCAGCCTAGGCAAGCAATGTGGTGATACCTCATTTCTACAATAAATCAAAAAATTAATTGAGCATGGTAGTGTGTGCCCGTAGTTCCAGCTACTTGGAAAGCTGAGGTGGAAGGATTGCCTGAGCCCAGCAGGTTGAGGCTGCGGTGACTGGGAGCGTGCCACTGTATTTCAGCCTGGGTGACAGAGTGAGATTCTGACTCAAAAAAAAAAAAAAAAAAAAGAAAAAGAAAAGAAAAGAATTTCATCAGAAACAAAGTGCTCTGTTGGGCTTTCTCTATGATTTAAGCACATAGGTATTGGATACCAGTGGAATAACCAGTCCAGCCCTGCTAAAGATCAACTCAATAAAAAATTACAAACCAAATGGGGAAATGACTTACCCTGAAGGAGAACTTGAAGATAAAATAAACAGAAAAATCAGCAACCTGAGAAGTGGGTTAATTAAAAAACTCTGAAATAGGCTATGAAATAAGAATTGTCTTAGTGTGTTCAGGGTAGCTATAACAATACCATACACCTGGTGGCTTATGGCTTATAAACAACAGAAATTTATTTCTCACATTTCTGAAGACTGGAAGTCCAAGATCAAGATGCTGTCAGATTTGGTGTCCAGTGTGGGCCTTCTTAGTGGTTTGTAGAGGGCAGTATTCTTGCTGTGTATCACATGGCCAATGGGCAAGGGAGCTTGCCAGGCTAGCTTTAAAATGGATACTAATCCCTAATCACCTACCGAAGGCCCCACCTCCTAATCCCATCATATCAAGGATTAGGATTTCAACATAGGAATCTGGGGGGGGGGGGGACAAAAAACATCAATCAATTGCAAGTATCTCTTAAATGTCAGACACAAAAAAAGGAATTAAAAAAAGAGAATATTTTGTCATTAAAAAAAGACCAGGCTTGCTTTCAAAAGAATCAGAAAGTGTAGAGATTAAAAAATATATTTGTTGACATTAAAAACTCAAAGGAACATGTTAAATAGTGCATTAGACATCTGAAGAGAACAAGTGAACTGAAAGAAAGAACTAAGACAACCACCCGGAGTGCAGCACAGGGAATTGATGAGATAGAAAAATGTGACATCAAGAGACAAAATGGAAGTTAGACTGAGACGGTCACACATGCACTCACACATACACACACGTATTGTTTTCTCCCTTGGCTGGAGTCACCCCAAAAGCAGTGGCAGGGGAGTTTCCACAAGAGAGTGCTCCAAACCATCTTGAGATGGGGCCGGTTCAGATTTCAAAGAAAGAAGCATCAAACGCCAGGGTGATCAGCCTGAGGCATTTTTAGGGGGACTTATGCACCGAGTGGGTCCCAGCAATCCTCCCCACAGGCAGTGAGGAAAAAAAAAAGGATGTTCTACTTATGTGTGTTAGCAGCAAGGGGTCAGGATATGACATTTGTATGAAGGTTTAAGGAATTTGACTAAGGGCCCAGGGCCAGTTTCCTTCTAGTAAACCTAGATGCCTTTATCAGTGTCTGGGAATGTTCAAGGACCTGGCCTGGGTTCAAGCCTGCTAGGAAAAACCTGCAGCTGGTTGTGTTATAAAGCAGTCAAGGTACCCCGTGATTTTTGCTCAGGACACAGAAAGAAAGTGAAGGTGGTGGTGGGGAGGTAGGAACAAGGGGACCCTACACATATATATTGAAAAGGGCATAAAGAAAGGAGAGAGTGGAGAGAGTAGCGATACAATTTTTGAGATATAATTGATTGAAGTGCTAAAATAAAAAGACACCCCCAAATATATAGTCTGAAGAAAGATAAAAATTTCTTTCTTTCCCATGTATTAGTCCAGATGCCAAGGGCTGGTAGAGTGGCCCTGTTATTCTCAATTTGTGGCTTTGATTTTAGGATCTTGCATGGCTACGTTAGCTCTGGCTCTCAGGAACGGGGTCGGAGAAGTTTTCAGAGAAGACAAAGGAGGCATGCATGCCCATCTTTTAGAGATACTATACAGAAAACACACATATCACCTCTCATATCACAGAGCCATTAGAGAAAGAGAGAAAGAGAGGTTTCATCCATGTACCCCAGGGGAAAAATATTGATAGTTCTATTTTTAAAGGAAATGGAGAAAAGTATTGGCAGTTTATCAATGTCAATAGATGAGACAATCTTAGAAGAGATAATGACTGAGAGTTTTCCAGAAGTGATGAAAGACAAGAGTCCTGGCTGGGCACAATGGCTCACCCCTGTAATTCTAGCACTTTGGGAGACTGAGGCAGGAGGATTGCTTGAGACCAGGAGTTCGAGACCAGCCTGGGCAACAGTGAGAGAGAGAGAGATCTAGTCTCCACGGGAAGCGGCGGGGGAGAAAAAGAAAGAAAAAGAAAGACAAGCTCTTAAGAATGAAAATCAGAGCATGTTCCAACCAAGATTTTTTTTAAAAGAGAAAAAAAACCCCACATTGGCTAATATTACAAACTATAAAAGTAAAATAAAAATATAAAAAACAACTAGAGAAGAAAACAGGTGAACCACAAAAAGACAGGTAGAGCAATAGCAAATTTTCTTATCAACCACAACCAAGACTAGAAAACAATAAAATAATATCTTGAAAGAGTTGATAAAAAATAATTTTCTTTTTTTTAATTTTAATTTTTATTATAAAGATGTGCTGTACATTTCAGGTTTAGGTATAAAAAATAATTTTCAACCTAGAATCTATATCCAACAAAACTATCATTCAAGAGTGAGGGAAAAAAATAAAGGCATTTTCTGATAAACAAATAATTTTAAAAATAGATCTTTGCTAAGGAATATACTTCAGAAAGATGGAAACTGAATACAGAAAGATGTGGGTTGCACATCTTCTTTTTGTATATTTTTGAACCCAAATGCACTTAAAAATTAGTCTCAAAGTATATAAAGCAAAATGAAATGTGATAGGATGATGAGGATGAGAGGTGTCATGGAAAGCACATCAGATTACAAATCAGAAGATTTGGGTTGTATCCTCCACTTTGACACTTTATTATTCAGGGCTTCAGGTTAGTCTAGATTCTTCTGTAATTTATACTAACTTAAAAACAAAGAACTCAATTCTGACTCACTGGTTTTATGACCTTGGGGTATATTCTTTCTGCTTTAGAATGTGGGCTTTAAATTATGACAACCCAGGTTCAAATCATTGTTCTGTCATTGACTAACTTTGTGATCTTGAGCAATTTTACCTCTCAAGGCAGCAGTTTCCACATCTGAGAAATGGAAAAATAATTGTATTAGTCAGAGTTCTTGGTTCCAAACAACAGAAGTGTATTTTTGTTGAATAAATGGAAAATAATTTTATTTAAAAATATTTAGTGGATCAGAACTGTTGAATGAACTGGAAAACCGGGTTTAAGAATAAATCTTGCGGAACAATACCCCAAAGCAAACCGCAGATTTAATGGAAAGTTCCTGCTGTTCTGCAGATACTACTTTTATGTCAGAAATAACCTATTGTAATTCCTGGGAAACAGCTACCACAAAAAACCCAGATACCTCTCTGCTTCCCCATCACTAGCAAAGATACAAAGATAGAAGGTCCACACAGAGTCTCTTTCCTCTTATTGCTTTCTTCTGCATCAAAATCTTACGATGGTACAGAGTCCTTGATTGGCAGCAGTTAATTAATTTAGGTGCCCGAACCTGCAAGGGCAGCTGGAAATTTGCATTCTGACTCCTATGATGGAGTGGTAGTGACTCATAATTCAGATATTCCCCCAATGTAGAGAGAAGACTCAAAAGATGATAGGCTGCTATGAATCCAATAGATGCCCATTATAATAGTAATAATAATACATCCTGTTCAGAATCTAACCTTCCTCTTTTTGGAAAACCTACCATTTTGTGTCTTGGATCTTTATCTCACAGCAGAATCTAAAACAGACCAGGTACTGGTTCACTTGAAATCTTGCCAGCAAATGTATGAACAAGAGTTAACCAGTTAACAAGATGTTCTTGTCCTGAGCTTTATGATTGTTAGAATGATGCAGAGAAGCAGGGGCAGTTCAACCTTATTGTAGTGGTACTATTAATATGATACTGTGTAGTCTTAGTTATTGCCTCAGTACTGATGGCTGTGACAGTGCTTGACGTCCAGTAGCAATCATGACAAGAGGGTCCAGAGTCCAGCAGCTGTTGTCATCATCTGAGTGACTTTTTCATCATCTGCAAATGCAGGCACCTTACTTTCGAGGGTGTGTATAAAGATGAAATGACAATAGCATATAAGAAAGGCCTCCAATGAACATCAAACACCTTAGACATGCAAGGCATTTTTCTCTCCGCTTGTTATCACAAGCACCATCTTTGGGAACACAGCACCACGTTTGGAGTTCCAGAAGAAAAGAGACAATCCATTTAAGCTAGAGAAGAACAAATAAAACATCTAAGAGGCAACAAGTGTGAGCATAATGTATTGAAAGATTATAAACGTAGTGCTCCAATTAGATTAAATGACAGAACAAATTTTCATTGCATCCCCATCACCTATTTTGACTAGTTAGTCGTTTTGTCATTCTATTATCCTCAATGTGCAATCAAGATATTTGAATTTCAGCTGCACTATGCCTTTGGAATGTATTCATTTGAGGCTACAGATAAGGCTGATTTAAAATTCTCTGGCATATTACAGTTACTTTTATTTAAAAAACAAAAAGCAAACCAAAAAACTCCTAGACATTTCACTACCAGATCCTCCTGTGGTAGTAACTGGTCTACTAAAGTTTTTTGCTTTGTTTTTCTCCTTCCTCGTATTGCTGTATATTTGCAATGTTTTTCATCTTGTATTTAGGTATGTGGTCCATTTTCTTTTTGTAGAATTTAGAATGGAGAGTGATGGCTGACACAACCTTGAGTTCTGCGGACCTCAGTCAGTGTTGTGCTCATGGGTAAACTCCTGGAGAGAGAGGGAGAGAGAGAGAGAGAGAGAGAGAGAAAATATTCCCTGATTTGTAGCATTCATCAATTACCATGGTATAAAGATTCCCACCATGGTCAATTCTGAGTTACCTATGCGGTATCCCCAAACATGGAATTGGGAAGAGACGTGCAGTCAGCTCTTGCTAGCTGGAGACAGCTGGTTCCAGCAGCACACCACCGGCAGTTTGCATCTTTAGTGTTTGAGCTTAAGATCTTTTTCTTAAGATAAGAAAACACCACGTAGGCCATAAATCACACAGTATACTTCCATCTGTTTCTTAGTCTCCCCCACCTCCACAAAGCAGATTCCTAATAAAGTTTTGTCTCATGAAAACCTTCAAGCCTGTTGCCTTTCTCAATTCTTCAGAACTTGCTACTGTAAATGAGAAGGAGGCAGAGACATCACTCTCAGCCCTCAAGTGGAGAGGCCTCTGTTGAGGGTGGGAATCCTTCCTGTGAGCTCCTGTGTGAAGGGGCCCTTTCCCACTATATAAGGATACTTTCTTACACTTGTATGGTGCTTTAGAGTTTCCTTTGATTCTCTATTTTATTTATCTACAGTCTGTCTCACTCTGCTGCCCAGGCTGAAGAGCAGTGGCGCAATCGCGGCTCACAGTAGCCTCAATCTCCTGGGCTCAGGTGATTCTTCTGCCTCAGCTTCCCAAGTAGCTGGGAGTGCAGGCATGTGCCACCATGTCTGGCTAGTTTTTAAATTTTTCTTTGTAGAGTTGAGGTCTCACTATGCTCCCCAGGCTGTTCTCAAATCCCTGAACTCAAGTGGTCCTCTTGCCTTGGCCTCCTAAAGTGTGGGGATTACAGGCATGAGCCACCGTGCCCAGTCTGATTCTTTATTTTAAAGAGGAGAAAGTGAGTTCATTAAGTGGAAGAACTGAGACTTGATTATTTGGATTCCAAGTCTGGTGCTCCTGCCCTGTTTCCCCCTCCCACCTCCCCACACACACTGCTTTCCCAAGGCTGCTGCCAGAGCCTTCTCTGGCTCCTCTCTCGCAATCCAACTCAGACGGGATGTTTTCTTTTCACTGCCAGGAAGCTTCTTATTTCATCATCGCTTTCTTACTTTCATCAGGGGAAGTTCCCTTGGCCCTAAGTGGACTTGCTATTCTCAGCATCTCCTTGGGTCACTTTCCTGCCAAGGCCCTTCTTCACTTGAAGACTGACTCTGACTAACCACTGACAGATCGCTTCTGGGAGCTGTGACAGTCCCAGGTCCCAGCAAAGCTGGAGGGATGCAGTACTTGGGAGCTGCCTAAGGAAACTTTAAGGGTTCTCTGTACAGATGACACGTGCTGGGCCAAGACAATCTGCTATTCCCGCGATGATATTTATCTACTCTGTGAACAGTACTAATACTGAATTTTTATGGTAGCTCTGAGATAGCTCAAAACCTTGTCTCATTTGGCTTTAGAAGCAGCCACAGCAACAGCTGTCCAGCTGCTTCATACAAAGAGGGGAAAATACTGACTGCATGGTAAGCTTGGAAAGCTCAAATAGCATTTTGTTAATGCGTTCATATATTAGCAGATACTTACCATGCACCCGCCACGTTCATGGTTCTATTGGGCTGCCTGAGGACTCCAAGGGTAGAATGACTGTCTCAGTGTTCCTCATACATTGCATAGTGGCAAAGCGGACATATGCACCGGCAGTTGTACTCGAAGGTGATATGCACTACAGTAGAGACAAGCACAAGCATGGAGGAGGAGGTGTGTGACTCTGCCCAGGGGAACAAAAGAACCTTCACAAGGTTCTTTGAAGGTTCCTGTGAAGCTGGTACTAGAACTTGAAGGAGAAGGGTGACACCAATTATATAACGCTTCCTAGGTGCCAGGAACTGTCCTACTCTACACATTTTCCAAACATTAACCTATTTAATTTTTCAAAAACTGCATAAGGTTGGTGAAATCAACATCCCTATAGGAGCTTGAGTCACAGAGAAGTTAAACAGTTTGTCCAATGTCACTTACCCTGAGAAGTATGGTGCTGGAATTTGAACAAAACCACTAACCTCTGCATTACTCTGCTATAACTTGCAGGGATTAAGGGGATAAGTGGGTTATGAAGGATGGAGGACATTCCAGACTGAGGGAACAGTATAGGCAAGAGCCCAAAGATGTGGGAAAATATGGCATGCTTGTGATTTTTGTTTTGAATTTCAGTGGAAAGGCAACATCCTGTTAATCGTTGACAGGGTTATTTTAAATATACTCCCAGAAGAAAGACCTCAAATTTCTTGATTTCTTATAATTCCTGGAATTCATTTATTCTAACGCTGCTTGAGGCCAAAAGTGCAAGATTGATTCCTACAACAGATAGCATTTTCAGAAGAAAATTCTTTGGCATAACCACAAAGCACATTCCTGATCATGGCCAAGTTCCTGCCAATGTCAATATTGGTCAGCAAGTGGGACAGCGTGCCCAACTCCATCTGGTACCTCACTACAGCCTCAGGATATGTAAAAAGTACCCAAATGTATGTACCTCAGTAACAAAAAGTCGTGGCAGAATTCAGCCCAGAACAGCACCTAAATGGAGAATAACCTAGCCAATTTCATGTTTCTTACATAATTTTCTGCTCTTAGTGGACCAGAGGGTAAGTTGATCATTCATTCATTCATTCAACATTTTCCAAGTGCTTACTATAATAAAAGTTAGTCATAAAAGTTCACATTTAATAGAGAGTTTACTATGTGACAGGCCTTGTGCCAGGCTCTTAAAATGAACACATTTAGTCCTCACAATAATCCCATGGAGTAAGAATACCATTCTACTCAGATGAGAAAACACAGGGACTAGGAAACTTGCTCCATATCAATTAGCTGGCAGAGCTCAGTTTCCATCCCAGACAGTCTTTTTTTTGGGGGGGGGGGGTTGGAGTCTCACTCCATCGCCCAGACTGGAATTCAGTGACCGCCCCCGGCCACCGCAGCCTCGACCTGCCGGGCTCCGGCGATCCTTCCGCCTCAGCCTTCCGAGTAGCCGAAATTACAGGCACGCGCTACCACACCCGACTGATTTTCTGATTTATGGTAGAGATGAGGTCTCCCTGCCCAGGCGGGTCTCGAACCCGCGGGCTCAGGCAATCCACTCACCTCAGCCTCCCAAAGGCGCGGGATGACAGGCTGAGCCACCGAGCCCGGCCCCAGACAGTCTTAATCCAGAACCTGTGCTCTTAACCGCTGTGCCACGCCACCTCCCTGTGGATGTGGAGCTGAGCAGGCCTGGTTAAGGAAGTGAATAACAGATTGTGATGGAGTTGGAAGGGGACAGGCGCAGAGTGCTGGTTCTTAGCCTTTGCCTGCTGAAGCATATACCTGCTGACACGCTTGCACGCAATGCATTCTCTGGGATGACACCAGAAGTGTCGTCGTTCCGCTGCTTTCTCTCCACTCTGCCCCAGGAAAACATACTGGCGTGTGTGTGAATGAGAGTGACCTTATTCTAGGAATGACATAGAATCAGTACTTATTTGTGAACGAGATACATCCTTTGCACGTTTTTTGTACAAGAGGATAGTGGAATATAAGTCTAAGAACTCAAATGAGGGTATCCAAGAAACATGATATTCTTTTGTGTCCATAAAGAAACTTAACTGGCTCTGGACAAGATTTCCTTTTGGGCTAACAAGAAATTCTGCCTTTGCCATGCTGGGCTAATCTCCCTCATGCCCTGTGAACTTGTGACAAGATGGGGAGCCTGATGCAGGGCCAATATGTGGTGTTGGACTGTTGTCTACACTGGTTCCATTTAGACTGTTGCTGTCTTTCCCTTCGGCCCTTGGAGCCCTGAAACCTGTGAGGAACCTGGGAGCCCTGGGCCTAGAATCCCGCTCCCCACCTTCCCCGAGGCTGAGTCTGCACCTGTCTTTTCCTCCCAGGTAATTTAAGCCTCTCTCCCCTACCCTGAGGCCTTTTTTTTTCTCAGAAGGAAATTCTGTCCTCACTTTCCCTCTGAGGCACTTTCCTCTCATCAAACCCTATTCTCCTCAGGGAGTTTTGCTCTTTGGAGAAAAAGAAAGCCATGAAGCAAACGGTATCTTTTCTGTTCTCTTTCTTGCTACAAACCTCTTGTAAGCTAGTAGGCGAAAATCTGCTGGAACTGGGAGAGGACAATAGTAACAAAAATAATAATAATAACTGTCGTTAGACTGGAATTTACCAGGAAACAGATGTCCTGCGTTTTTCTCTTATTCTCCTCCTCTCCCTCTCCTTCCTCTTCTTTACAAAATGTAAATAACTTTGTTGTTGATTATAAAAGATGTCATTGAGAGAGTTAACATAAAAATAACTGCTGTAGCCAGCTCGGTGGCTCAGCCTGTAATCCCTCGCCTTTGGGAGGCTGAGGTGAGTGGATTGCCTGAACCCGCGGGTTTGAGACCCGCCTGGGCAACGGGACCTCATCTCTACAATGAATCAAAAAATCAGCCGGGCATGGTAGCGCGTGCCTGTAATTCCGGCTACTTGGAAGGCTGAGGCAGAAGGATCGCCGGAGCCCAGCAGGTCGAGGCTGCGGTGACCGGGAGCGGCCACTGCACTCCAGTCTGGGTGACGGAGTGAGACTCCAACTCAAAACATAAAAAAATAAAATAAATAAAATAAAATAACTGCTGTTTGGTATGTATTTTTTCAGTCCTTTTTCCCCCTACCATGCATATATTTAACAACATTCAAAAACGGTTTGTCAAATGCTCACTATGCCTTGTAAGCTTTGATAAGGAGGGTGGATTTTATTTGAAGTGTCCACCAATGGAGAGTGTGTAGAGCAATAACTTGATCTTATTTTGGTGTTTTATTTTTATTTTTTGTTTATTTATTTATTAATTTTATTTATTTATTTTTTTCATTTTTGAGTTGGAGTCTGATTCCTGTCGCCCAGACTGGAGTGCAGTGGCCGCTCCCGGCCACCGCAGCCTCACCTGCTGGGCTCCGGCGATCCTTCCGCCTCAGCCTTTCAAGTAGCCGGAATTACAGGCGTGCGCTACCACGCCCGGCTGATTTTTTTATTTATTGTAGAGATGAGGTCTCGCTGCCCAGACGGGTCTCGAACCCGCGGGTTCAGGCAATCCACTCACCTCAGCCTCCCAAAGGCGCGGGATTACAGGCTGAGCCACCGAGCCCGGCTTATTTTGGTGTTTTAAAGATCACAGTGGCTGTCCCATGAAAAGTAGATTGAAAGAACGAGAGACTCTCACAGCCACCTGGATAAGGGGTGATGGTGTCTGGGGCAGGGCGGGAGTCATGGAACTGGAGACATGAACAGGGATTCTGGATCTGGTGGGGAGGGCAAGCTGGCAGGTCTGGTTGGGACTGGAGATGGAGGTGATGGGCAGAGAGGAATCGAAGATGATCTTCAGGTATGAGGCTTGAGTAGCTTTGTGGATGGTGGCAATGTCCACAAAGATGGGAAGGCTAGGCGGGAGGGGAGAGGCAGGTGATATCCTTGATTTCTTAAAACTTTCCTCTGGAAGAGCACTTCCTAACTTCCAGGACCTCCTAGATTCTGGAGTGGTGAATCTAGGCGGGGTAAATCTTGACCAGGAGATGCAGAGATGATCCAGTGGGCTGCAGGAAAAACAGAAAATTTCTGCTTAAACTTGTTTTTCTTCTCATCCTTTAAAATGTACATTTCTGTGTATGCCTTATAATATGCAAATTAGTACAGGGTTACATACATATATATACACACATGTATACCATTTATAAATAAATAAGAATGGGCAGGGCTCGGTGGCTCAACCTATAATCCCAGAACTTTGGGAGGCCAAGGTGAGAGTGGATTGCCTGAGCCCGCAGGTGCGAGACCAGCCCAGGCAACTTGGTGAGACCTCGTCTCTACAATAAATCAAAAATTAGCCAGGTGTGGTAGCATGCACCTGTAGTTCTGGCTACTGGGAAGGCTGAGGTGGAAGGATCGCTAGAGCCCAGCAGGCCGATGCTGGGATGGTTGTAAGCGTGCCACTGCACTCCAGCCCGGGTGACTGCTCTCCAGCCTGGACACTATTTATTTATTTATAAATAAATAAATAGGAATGACTGAAAGAAGGAATGAATAAGCTAGGAGTAATGGCAAATAACTAGCTGTTCACCAAAATTTGTCCTTCATTCCAGAATATACAGTTTTAGCCAGTGAGCTGTTGCCCAGCCAGAGGCTACTTTTCCCAGATCCACTTACATGTAGGTGTGACTAGTTCTCTCCAATGGGAGGTGAGTAGAAGTGATATGTGAAAGTTTTGTTTTTGTTTTTGTTTTGTCTTGCTATATTGCCCAAGATGATCTCGAACTTCTAGCCTCCAACGATCCTCCTGTCTCAGCTTCCAGAAATGCTAGAATTGCAGGTGTGAGCCACCACACCTGGCTGGTATGTTAGTTTCAGACCAAGGCTTTTGAAAAGCAGGCGTGTCTCCTTTGCATTCTTTCCCCTTCTGCTGACTCAGATGCAGAAAATGGCTAGGCCCTGGGGATGTGGGAGGCCTGAGATGAAAGGAGCCTCATCCCTGAAGCATTGCTGGAAGGGGGCGGCCCATTTACTAGAAATGTCCACTTCACAGTACTGTATAAGCAAGAAATAAATTTCTATGCATTTCAGTCATTATGCATGCTTGAGTCTCTTTGTTACTACAGCCTCGCATGCAGGGAACATGTTTAACATTTTTCTATTGGCTGGGTGCACGTGCAAAATATTTGGAAGTCACTGGTTAAGCACTTGACGGATGTAAATGAAATAGGGTTGTCTTGTCTTGTCAGACCCAAGGGACAGTAGCCCACCATTTCTAAGCCATCCCCTCATGTAATCAAAAGCTGTAATTACCATGGAATGGTGTTCAAGCCAGCTGAGTTTTAATTTTTGCAAAACTGAAAATAGTGAAATTCTGAGGAAGACTCACATATTTAGATGACCATTAATCATAAAAAATGACTAGCCTTATTGGCAATAAATATCTGATGAGCATTACTGGAAAACATATGTGAAATTCATCAAGATGGATGATTTGTTTGGCACAGAATTTGCTCACTGCAACGACTTTAATTTCCTCAGACTTTAGCTCGAATCGTCTTCTTTCAGACACCAAGGACTTTTAAGATCCAAATGTTTTCCAGTTATCTTTGCAAATGTAATAAGAGTTCGTTTCATCCCTCCTATTCTCCTCCCTGGGGTTTAGGTGGTGAAACTCAGAAAGCCTTTCTTCGAGCATTGGCTTAGAGAAGGAATAGAATCATGCATCAAGGCAATATTCCTGAAAGCTGAGATCAACAGACCATGATTAAAGTTGGCTTGCAGTTATATTGGCTGAGAATGTCACGCCAGCTGCTTGTAAACCCACAAGATGATGAATGTCTTACTGTTATCCCTACTTCTCTCCAGAATTTATCAGCAGAAAGAAAGATGGGAAAAGGTTATAACTCTCAGAGGTCCGAAATTCTCTTTGCAACAGTGAGTAGTAAAGGCTTGGGTGTCCGTCACAAATGAATCATTGGGCATTTGTATGGTGCCAGGAGGAATGTCAGAACCTCGGCATTCTAATCAAGAGTGGCAGGAGCACCTGGGAGGAGGGTCAAGGGAGGGGTTCAGAGGCCTTGCACTGCAAGTCCATTCATCATTGTAACCTGAGAACTTTAGCCAGTTGCTGCTGAGAAAAAAACTCATTGTTAATAATATTGGGGAAGCACAATTCTATGGCTCTCATTTGCCGTGAAGGAATGAATGATTGCAGGAAGGGAAGACCCTGCCGGGTTCAGGTGAGAGATGTAGGAGTTCGGGCATCATGGGCCTGGCGAGGGGCTATGTGGGTGGGTACCAAGAAACAGCTGCTTACGGAGGCAGAAGGATGGATTCCAACCCCTCATCTTGGGTCTTGATGCTAATTGCCCTCCTTTCCCCTTCCCTCTCCTTCTTTCTACTAAGTGAGCTAAGAATAAAACTTCTGGAACCTGCTGTTTTATTTTTTTACTCAAGAAACTGATTAATGAGGGCTGCTGGGTTTAATAAATGGTTGTCTATTTCCGCTTAGAAAACACTATTTTGGGGAGTGGAAACAATATCGGCAATCCTTCACCTTGTGGAGAGCTGCATTATTTTGCAAATAGTTAAAGGAACAGAACTTGGCATTAAAGAACCTTGAGTTAGGATACGTGTACCTTCACCTGGGAGAGGATACTGAATAGCTGTGTGACCTTGAGCAGTTACTTTACATGAACCTCAGTCTCCTCACCAGGAAATGGGGATAATAAGTACTTGCCTCTTCAGTTTCCTGTGGACACTGAGCAAGAACCTCGTAGATAGTACAGTTGGATAAATATTAACTCTCTCCATAACCTGCATTTCTTTTCTCCCTTCACCTATTCAGAAGTAAGATAGAGAGTGTATTTGTTTATGGGTCCATTGGTTTTGAGCCCCTGCTCCTGGTTAAATTTCCTGCTGAGTGTTTTCTGAACTCCTACTCATCATGATTGTATCTGGAACATTAACAACACTCCCATTCATTTCTGTTTGGAGCACTCCCGTCTCGTTCTTGCCTTAGGAAGTTAAAAATGAACCAGTGTGGCTAGAAAGACTCCAAAGGAAAAAAGAAAACCCCGAGAACTTATAATGAAGGGACGTTTGCTTTAATTTCCTGAAAAGGAGCTGTGGACTAATAATTTGGATACCTATTATTTGTGGAACCTTGTCAATGCTAGGCAGTCTTATATAGGCTGTGCAGAGGTGCTGTCTCTGTCTCAGGACTATATTGATCAAAATGGATTAGACAATTTCAGCTGAACAAAAGCAGCTTTGTGATAATGGATGAGGTGCACTAATATCCTGTATTTGACTGTATGAGAACTTCATTCAAGCCCTGCACCACTTTAACCTCTACAGCCTAACTCTGTATCTTGAAAACAGGGAAAAATCAGCTGGTATTTAGTCGAGGAAGCAGAAACTACTCCAAGTATTTTAAATAGAAGGGAGTTTAATAAAGGAGATTAGATGCTTAGAAAATTGTTGGAAGGGTTAAAAGGAGTGGGCTCCAGGCTGGCTAGAGCTAAGAATGGCTCCTAGAATATGACAGAACTAAGCCACAAGGGAAATGACTACCCATGCTCCAATTAGGAAGGGCAGTCAAAGGCTGGAAACATTGACTTGAAGGACACAAAGGCATGGCTGTGATCTAGAGATCACAAGACAGCATCAGAAGCGGCTACTGCTGTGCCTCCCTCCAGCTGTCTGGACATGACATGTGGAGTCTGGTGATCTCTATCACCCAACCCCTGCTCCACACCCACAAGGCAGAGACCGGTTGCTGATACACTAAAATCTTCACTGCCAGCAGAAAAAGCAAACACAGCAGGAAGACAGCTTCTGCTCCCACTTCCACCTCTTCCATCTCTGATGGGGGCATCGAATTGGCGGAACTTAAGTCATATCCAGTTCCCTAACTAAATTCCGGAAGAAATGTAAATTTTTTTCCTTTCAGCTTCCACATTGGAAGGCACCCTGGAAATAGGTGAAGAGGGATGGGGAGCCACAGTCAAGCTTTCCTGCACACTGTTTCACTGTTGGATGTTGAACTGTCTCTCATGGAGCTACATATTTCCAGCAAAACCAAACCAATTCACCGAGGGAGAGAGGGAGACATGGGGGCAATGCTGCTGAACATTCCACTCAAAAAGTGAACATCAGATCTGGAGTGTGGGATGAGAGACATGGACTTTTTGTTTTTTCAGCTGATCTCAGTCTCTCTCATGATGGGATCCTGTCTCTCGGTCTGTATGCTTTGAATAAGTGAGGAGAGTGATTGAAGACCTTCAGTATAAGGTCAGACTCCTCTGTGTGAATACTCTAGGAGGGTAATTAAAAAAAAACCTGTTATACTTTTTTGTCTTTCTGGCTAAAATTCTAGACCTTTCCATCCTACGCTCCTTAAGATCTAGCTTCACTGTATTTTACTGAGAATTCAGTGAGAATCAAATCAAAAGAACAGTCATGCAAAAGCCCTACATAATATTAGGGATTATTATCACACAAGGGGCCTTACATGTAATGGGTATTTTTAATATTTTGCCAAATTTGCTTTGACATTTTCCCTCTGTCTCTCCATACTACACACACACACACACACACACACACACACATTTTTCTGAAGTCTTTGACAAGTTTCAGAAATCATGCCCCTCTGTCTCTAAATACTTCAGTGTATGTTTTCTAAGAAGAATATTCACTCAGAATATTTAACGTTGCTATACTATTATGTAATTTATAGACCTCACTCAGATTTTTCCAATTTTTTCCATAATTTTTTTATATAAATGATTTTGTTTTTATCCAGGATCCAACCTAAAAATCATGCACCTAGAAGGATTTTCTGCTCCTTCTTTGATTTTCAAGACCTTGACATTTTTGAAGAATTTAGGCCAGTTTTTTTTTTTATAAAATCATTCAAACTGGGTCTTGTCTGATGTTCTCTCATACTTAGAGTCAGATTATGCAATTTTGGCAAGCATGTTAAATAAGCATTTAATGTTTTTTTCTTTCTTTCTCTCTTTCTTTTTTTTTTGAGTCAGAGTCTCACTCTGTCGTCCAGGCTGGAGTGCAGTGGCATTCTCACGATCACCATAGCCTCAACCGGCTGGGATCCGGCGATCCTTCCGCCTCAGTCTTCCAAGTACCCGAACTACACGAGCGTGCTACGGTACCCAGATAATTTTTGATTTTATTGTAGAGACGAGGTGTTGCCAAGTTGTCCAGGCTGGTCTTGAACCTCAGGCTCAGGCAAACCTCTCGTCTCGGCCTCCCAAAGTGCTGGGATTACAGGCTGAGCCACCGAGCCTGGCCTTAATGTTATTTTAGCTACAGAAAAAACAACCCAAGGTGAATTTACTAAAGTGGTAGTTTGAAGATTTCTGAACAGAAAGTCAGCCCAATGTGGAAGCCAAATGACTAGACCAAGTTCACCATTAACCATGTGATACTGAGTTACAATCATAAAAATGATGGTGATGATAGCAGTAATGATAATGACTTTTATTGAGCAGTATGTAAAAATGCTTTTATGTGCATTATCTCAGATACTCCTTCAACTATCTCATTAGGTGAAAATGATCCTATTTTATGAATGAGGAAACTGAGGCTTGGGGAGATCAAGTCTTTTCCAAGGCCACACAGGTGGAAAGGGGCAGAGACAGTGGTAAAACCCAGGTCTCGAAAACAGACCCTGAAGCTTGTGTTTCTAAACCAACACACTGGAGCAGAAGTCACAGTGCTTGTCAGGAATTCATCTCTAAAATGAGAGGAGTTCATAAAACAATTGCATAAGGTAGTTCTTCCCAGCATTTTGGATTTCACAGAGCAATACAATTTTGAACATTGGGGAACAGACACAGGGCTTACAATACTTTATGCGGCTAAGTCAGTATATTAAAATACAAAAATAAAATGTTGTCTTACATCAGTGCTGGTTTATAAAAGAAAAGACATTTTAATATAAAAATACAGGAAAGTAATAAGCTAAAAAAATACAGGAAAGTCATAAGCTAAAAAAAAAAGAATATTCTTTGAAATGGGATGTATTTGTTTTGTAACCTACTCAGTGCCATTAATTTTCACACTTCTCTGGGGCCTTGAGAAAGATCTGCTCAGAGTAGCTCTGATCTGTGGCCTGGCATTTGGAGAACACTGTCCTATGGAGTCTTCCTGCTCTAATGTCCAGTGGCTTTATTTTACATGACAAAAGTTTGTGGGCAGGGAAAGGGACAGTGAACAATGAGACAGGGCACTGTTGGGGCAGGGTGAGGAGTGTTCATTTTGCTCACGCTTGTAATTTATTGGGTACTGATTCTTCTTCTTTACTCCATAGTTCCTTGTTCTCTTTACTCATAGTTCCTTGTTCCCTATCTTGCCCTCTGTTTATTTCTATTGTCTGCTTTTTGCTTTGTTTCATACCCTTCCAGGG
Source organism: Carlito syrichta (assembly GCF_000164805.1). NCBI lineage: Eukaryota > Metazoa > Chordata > Mammalia > Primates > Tarsiidae > Carlito > Carlito syrichta. The sequence continues at coordinate 568,439 of NW_007260523.1, read as the reverse complement.
TTTCTTCTGTTGCTCCTTAACCCTATTGTCAAGAAATAAGAAAGAATTGGCAGGAGAACAACTACAACATTGTTTGGGTACAGTAAGAATGGAAGACCACCTTTTCTGTGGCTGAGGGCTTTGGATAGAAGGTTCCAGAAGGAAGCTTCTGTCAGTTAAGGTAGGTACCATCCTGGTACAGTGTTTTTTATTTTATTTTTATTTTTTTGGTGACTTCTAGCAATGCATTAAATAATCAGATCTTGAAGCGGTTTTAATAACTCCCATAATTTCAAATTAGTGATGATTATAAATAATATTTTACAACATTACATTAACTGTAATGTGATATTAAAATAGTTGTGATTATTATAGGTGACAGTCACAGGTACTGTACTACTACTGAAATGTGAAGCCTATAGTCATAACTGAATTTCAGTTAGAGGTGAGTGAAAATCAAGATGTCATTTTTTTTCTTATCCAAGTTCATAGATTCCTTGACTCCTATACATGAGTCTCTTGGTGGGTTGGTGTAGGTGGGGGTAGGGGAGTGGGAAGACTCTGGGAACCCCAGATTAAAATCTCCGTTTTAAAAAAATTCTTAGCTGGGCTCGGTGGCTCAGCCTGTAATCCTGCGCCTTTGGGAGGCTGAGGTGAGTGGATTGCCTGAGCCCGCGGGTTCGAGACCCACCTGGGCAGCGAGACCTCATCTCTACAATAAATCAAAAAATCAGCCGGGCGTGGTAGCGCGTGCCTGTAATTCCAGCTACTCGGAAGGCTGAGGTGGAAAGATCGCTGGAGACCAGCAGGTAGAGGCTGCGGTTGCCGGGAGTGGTCACTGCACTCCAGTCTGGGTGACGGAGTGAGACTCCAACTCAAAAAAAAAAGAAGGAAGGAAGACCGAATGTATGACTCACAGTTGTAATCCCAGCACTTTGGGAGGCTAAGGGAGGAGGATTGCTTGAGCTCAAATGTTGGAGACCAGCCTGGGCAACATAATGAGACCTCTCTCTACAAAAAAAAAGAAAAGAAAAAGATGGGCATGGTGGTGCATGCCTGGATCACCTGAGCCCAGGAAGTCAAGGCTGCTGTAAGCTGTGATTGTGTCACTGCACTCCAGCCTGGGCAAGATGGTGAGACCCTGACCCCGATTTTTTTTTAACTTGTACAGGTTCAGGGGGTGCAAGTGCGGTTCTGTTACACACACAAAGTGTGTAGTGGTGAAGTTTGGGTTTTGAGAGTACCCATTACCTGAATAGTGAACATTGTATTCAGTAGTTTCTCATCCCTCTTCCCCTCCCACCCTTCCAATGTCTCCAGTGTTCACTCTGTGCATCCATGTGTACCCCTAAAGTTTGTACTCCCTGCCTAGTTCCATATCTTCCATTCATGTCTCAGTGTTCTTATCCTGCAAATATCTGGCTGTGGATGAGGGTAAGCAACTTTTGCAATACTGTTTTTACCCTCATGGCCCAGGGTAATAGTCACCAAAGTCACCGATGTTCCCTCAAGTTTGAAGAACCTCTTCCTATCTTCATGTTACTCAACGGTTTGGCAACCTCAGACACCAAACCATTCCTTCCTTGGAACATACCCCTTCCTAGTTTCTGCAATATCCTTTTCCACGTCTTGACACATGATGATGGACTCACACATGGAGCTTTTTGACAACACAGGACTGGGGCTCTGGGTGTTCTGAGGGAGAAAGTTTGGGGTGGGATCCAGGCATCTGTTTAATGCTACCCAAGTAGTTCCAATTTGGACCAATGGAGAATCACTGCCTTGGTGATTTATGAGTGCTGAATGTATGTTTTACACCCCCAAATGTAATAACAATCATCATCATCATCATCATCATAACCATAGACTTTGGCATTTTTTCCCCCCTCCTGCTGGGTTTCAAAGCACAGGTCTCATTTAATCTTTTCTGGCTTCATCTTGCATGTTGAAAGTAAAAACAAAGCAATTACGAAAACTTCACCTACTTCAACAAGGAGGTATACATGTTAATGAAGAAGTGTCTACAAAATGCTTGCAATATCTGGAATCAAATGTATTTTGTAAGAATAAACATAATGATTTCTTTATTTTGGAAGCAAACAAGGAGAAGGCAGAAGTAGATTATAAATTCTAGGGGTGGCTTGTAAACTCTAATTCATTGGTGATGACGGGCAACCTTAGTCTGTGTGTGAAGATGTGAGGCAAGCAGGGAGTCCAGGTGTGAGTTTACAACTAGGGGGTCTAGACAGCAGATCATTGTCATTGAATCTTAAAGAAATAGTAACTCTTGGCCTGGTGCAGTGGTTCACACCTGCAATATCAGCACTGTGGAAGGCTGAAATGGGAGGATTGCTTGAGCCCATGAGTTGGAGATCAGCCTGGGCCACATAGTGAAACTTGTTTCTACAGGGAAAAAAAAAAAAATTAGTTGGGCCTGATGGTGGGCCCCTGTAATCCCAGCTACTCATGAGGCTGAGGCAGCAGGATTTCTTGAGCTCAGGAGATCAAGGCTGTGGTGAACCATGATCCTGTCACTGCATTCCAGCCTGAGTGATGGAGTGAGACTATGACTCAAAATAAATAAATAATAAAAAAACTGTATGGGCCATGGACCAGAAACATTGATACCACCTGGAGGCTGGTTAGACTCAGAGAATCTCAGGTCTCACCTTGTATCTACTGAACCAAAATCTGCATTTTAACAAACTCTCTAAGTAATCATATTCACATGAAAGTTGGAGAAGCATTGTACTGGAGAGAATAATAATAGCAAACATATACTGAGTGCTGCTCTATGTTGGACATCATTTTAAGTGCTTCTGTGAATTGTCTAATTAATCCTTTTAACTACCTTATTTATTTTTCTCATCATACAGATGAGTAAAGAGAAGCACAGAGCAGCCAAGCAACTTGCCCAAGGTTTCTCCAGCAAGGGGGTGGTGTGCAGGAATTGAGACCAGGCAGTGTGTCCCCTGGATCTGTGCTCTTTATCTCCATGCCAGCCTGCCCATCCTCTAGTGCCCTTCTTCTTTGAGAAATTGTTACTGCCTCTGCTCACAGCCCCAGTCGCCAGGGTGGAAGCCATTTTTTCAAAGCACTTAACCCCACTCTGCTGTGACAGCTGGTTGGAGGACAGGTGAATTCTTGATTCATGGCAAGCCACAGCCATCTGCAAAAGATCATTCAGGTAGGCTGCTGAAGAGGTCATAAGCCAAGCCACTTGGACTCTCACTCAGTGGTATTTATTTTATTTTATTTTTTGAGTCAGAGTCTCACTCTGTTGCCCAGACTAGAGTACAGTGGCTTGCTCCCGGCCACCACAGCCTCAACCTGCTGGGTTCAGGTGATCCTTCTACCTCACCTTCCAAGTAGCTGGAACCGAGGTGCACACGATCAGGCCCAGCTTATTTTTTGATTTATTGTAGAGATGAGGTCACACCAAGTTGCCCAGGCTGATCTCAAACCCCTGAGCTGAGGCAATCCTCTTGCCCCAGCCTCCCAAAGTGCTGGGATCGCAGGCTTGAGTCACCACGTCCGGCCTCAGTGGTATTTAAATGAAAGCAAATTGGAAAGAATTTGCTAGTTGTTAAGTAGCAGGAAAAAGTAGCTTGGTGGCCTTCAGATAAGTCATGTTAAAAGCGACTTAGCTATAATAGGGGTATCAGAGCTCCTGCTACTTGAGTGTCTGGAGCACCTTCAAACCAAATCCACTCACCCACTCATTTCTCCAGGATTCCCAAGCCTTTACAACTCCATCTTTTGAATTGCCCTAGCAGTTCCTTTATTGTACCATGAGACGCCTATGGCAACCTCATATACTTGAGATAGATTAAGTGGGTTTCTGTTTGTTATCATAAAAGTCAAATGACAGTAACACACATTCATATGCTTAAAAATACCTGTGCATCTCCCTGAACGCTTCCTTCTCCAAGGGAAGCACCCTCATTCTTTCCGTCAATCCTTATGCCATGGGTTCACGCCTTCTCCTTGTCCTTCCTCTTTGGAACATTTAGTTGTAGCCTTTGGAAATGGACTCATATGGAGGCTGGAGTTGGAAGGTGCTCTTAGGGGGGGCAATTTTGTGGGTAAAGATTGGGCCTGTGAGTCTCAATATTTTTTTCCTTAGCACCTGGCAAGACTCTTCCCTAGAGCCTTAAAATTGGTTTTCTTTACAGGGGACACACTGTAACTGGAGTTATGATTAATGGCTGAGAGCAAGACTCCATACAAACGGATGGGTATAGGCCCCTTGAAGAAAAGCATTGGAAATCACGGGTGGGGAGAAGGGGCTGAGGGAAGTTTTTCCCAAGCCCATTCTGGCTTGAAGACATTTCAAAAGAGAAACCCTGGTGGAAGACTGTGTCTCCTGAACTCTGGGGAAGAAACAGTGTGCAAACTGCAGCAGCCAAGAGGAATTCTGGCCCCTTCCCTCTTGTGGTTGTCGTGTCCAGGTCAGTACTAACTTTAGCCCTGCAGTTCTCAAATGGGGCCAGTCCACTAGTGGATTAAATCCTCCTTAAGTGAAAAGTAAAAGAAGCTTTTAGCCCAAGATCAGAAGAAATTATTTCATTTATTCTCTGCCTGGTGCATGATGACTTCTGGGGAAGCCATTCTCCAGTGCTTTGCAGAATAATAACACTTTCTATTCATATAGCATTGATCTCCCAGGAGCTTGACGTTCTCCACAAGCAGCTTATCAGCTCATTTCACCTGGGGGTACTTGGAAGGAGGGAGGAAACAAGGACAGCATTTGCTTTATTTTCTTCCTGGCGGTCACTCTTTTAGCTGAGACCTGTGCTACTCTGAAAAAGGTGGGTGGGGGAAGCAATTTCAAGGGTTTTCTCATTGCGTAAATAGGTTTACTGTATTGTCCCTCTGCTGGCTTCATACTGGGTGTCCCACTACCCACCACTACGTAATTATCCTCATTCTATTACGTATCTGCCTTATGTCAACATAAGGCAAATACTCTCATTTTAAGTTGGAGAAACTGAGGCACAGAGAAGCTCCGCAGATTGATGGAATTCTCACGTCAGGCCAGTGTGAGTCTCAATCAAGTGTTATTGAATGTTCAGCTACTAACATGTCTCTCTACCTTTTTCCTGACTGCAGTGGACAGGGGGTGGTGTCAGAGCTAGGGGGGGGCTGTGACTCTCTAAATCTGAGGATATTGGTCCTGAAGCAAGTTTGAGGATAAAAGCGATGTACACTCTAGCTAGAAGGCCTGACCCCAAGCTGGTTGGCCATCGTTCAGATGTAGCTTTCCTCAGACCCAAATCCTGTGTGGTGCTCATCAGATCAGGCTGCCTCTCTGGGACTTAAACATTTCAAAAACAATCTGAAGGGCCTTTCAAATGGTGCTGGGACATAAATAGCTTTTGCAGAAGAATATTGCCTCAGTGATGTGAGGACTGAATCAGCACCACATTGAATTAGCAGCAATCTGGTGTTCAGGGTAATGGAGTGATGGTAAATGAACATTATTCCATTTTTACCCTGTGAATGAGTCCTTAATAAAAAAGACAAATGGCTTCCAGGTGTCTTGCCACCAAATTTCAACAACTGAGTCACTCGAGTGGATGGAAGAACAAGAGGCAGCATAGAATCTCCTCGTGATTCAGCGGCCGCCAACTTGTATTGTCTCCAGTTCCCACTTTAGCATTCTTTCAGTCAGTCTATTGCACAGGCAGTTCCCCATGTGTCGATGCACAATGGGAGGAAATTCTGATGAAGGGGACAAAGCTTCCACTGTCCCATCTGACCAAGTGTCCTCAGGGAGATCAGGCTACCAGCACCAGGAAATACTGTTCCTGAGAGGAACCACCTGCAGCTAGGCCATGGCAGGGTGTTGAATGACTGGTTTTCCCAGAGCGGGGCTGATTGATGTGCCGACTTCTGTGGTTGTCAAGGATGTAAGGTAATCCCTCAGGAATGTTCCTTCAGGTGGCTCATCCCAGCCTCTGCTGTCATGGCAGGCTGTGGGATGGAGTGGAGTATTGGTTTTGAATTCTTGTCTCTGTTACCAACTAACTGTGGTATTTGGTGGGTTAGAATTTCTCTGGGTCTGTTTTTCCCATCTGTGGGGTTCATGACCAAGAAAGGAGTTGGGTAAGACTCAGATGATAAACCCAAATGCTTCTGCAAGTCAGATAGGTGAGATAAATGAATGTACTGTCTGGGTATAAGACAAAATGGTAGGGACTATGGGGAACTGAGGAATAGCTGCCTTGACAAAAGATATTCGATTTGAAATAAAAACAAATAAATAAAGACAACCAGAATTCTACGATGTAGGCCTAATAAAATGCCAACCTGTTTTCACTCTGTTGCCCAGGCTGGAGGGCAATAGTATGACCACGACTCACCGCACTCTACTTTCTGGGCTCAGGTGATCCTCCCACCTCAGTCTTCTGAGTAACTGGGAATACAGGTGTGTGCCGTCATGCCTGGCTAATTTTTTTTTTTATTTTTTGTAGTGATGAGGTCTCACTATGTTGCCCAGGCTGGTCTCAAACTTCTGGTCTCAAGCAATCTTCTCGCCTCAGTCTCCCAAAGTGCTGAGATTATAGGCATGAGCCACTGTGCCTGGCCTGATATATTTTTTTGAATGTGAGAAAGTATAAGTATATAATACTGGGAACAAAATTCAGGGAAAACATAGACCACCATAGGTTTTTATAGACTAAACCATAGCAAAAGTGTAAACCGTGGGATGTAACTCAGGTCATTTTTGTTCTTCCGAGCCACAGCTCTGGGAAGACAGGGAAAATGAACCTCTTTTTTTAATCACACACTCCTGTTCAGAGCCTATCTCTCACCCAATTTGTACACAGAAACACATGCAGGGACTGTATTTATTATTAGTTATTAAACACTGTACATGACCCTGGTGCCTGACACTTAATAGGGGCTCAATAGATATATGAAGAAATGAATGAATTAATGGCACTAGGTTTCAGTCTCTTCCAAGCCATCCAAGAAGCTGCTGATTGTGTAATTTATTTTAAAAGTATACATGTAATCAGGTTGATTCTTTGCTCAAATCTTCCAAACGCTCCACACTGCCTACTCAACAAACTTCAAACTTCTTGGCATGATCTTAATTTCCCTCCATGTTCTGATTTCTTCTTTCTGTTTAGTTCTATCTCCAAATGATGATGGTGCTCTCCCACTCCCCCTATATTCTAGCCCAGCTTAACTACTACTCACTGTGCTCCAAACCAGTCTTCCATTTTCATGGTATTCTCTCGGTAATGCCCACCCCTCCTGTCTCTCCATTAAAATAGCATTCATCCTTTAAGATGCAAATGTACCCTCCTCCTTCTCCAAGAAACTTTTATTTATCTTGAAGTCAAATCAGAAATAATATCTTTTATCTGTGCTTTTTCTGTGTATCTCAGTTACAGTAATACATTCTGCCTTGAGTTGTATTAATAGCTATTTATTTAAAGGCCTCTGGAGTGTAAATTTCTTAGAGGCATGAGTTATAAACTGTTCTTTGCCTATTTCATAAACATGAAGGCTTTCGATGCATTTATGATGAATAATAAAACTGATAAATCTACACTTATTATTTTTTACTGATGGAGGAATTTGCGGTGCTATCAATCCACAGTTAGAGAAACCTCCATATAGGTAAGTTTAGTGAGATAACAAGATACTCCTAGGAAAAAAGGATTACCTTTTGTGACTCAATTTTATAAAAATCTCAGAAACCATCCAGCCTTAGATATAAAGAAGAGTTTATAGAGGTATCTCCTGATTGATTATAAATAAAGACAAATCATCTGTCGAGTCAGGGATCTGAACTATTGTTGATGTAAAGATGGGTAGTATTACAATGACAAGGGCCAGAAAAGGGTGTTGATCTGCACAAAGCTTAAAAACAGAAAACTTAGACATGAGAATTATCACTGTATGTTTATTGTTGACCAGGAAAGAAGGCAGGCCATTCTGATTTATTAGGCTCCCATAGCCCAAGAAAAGAGCCCTTAAACGTATTCCATGCTCTGTGTTGTACATTCACTAAATCATTTTGCATCTAGGATTTGTTTCTTAGTTACTACTAGTGAGCACCTCCTATGTACCTGGCCCTGCTTAATACACTTTATGTGTAGTTTCTTAATTTTTCACAGCAACCTTTTGAGGTCAGTATTAAAAGCCTCATTTTTAGATGAGAAAAAAGACTAAAGGAGGTTAAATAATTTCCTGTCACCCACTAGAAAATGGTAAAGTTGAAGATCCAATGTAATCCCTACAAAAATACCAGTGACATTCTTCACAGAAATAGAAAAAAAAAAAATCCCAAAGTTCATATAGATCACCAAAAACCCCAAATAACCAAAGCAGTCTTGAGCAAAAACAAAAAAACTAGAGGTATAATACTACCTTATGTCAAAGTATATCACAAAGTTATAATAATCAAAACAACATGGCACCAGTATAAGAACAGACACATAGACTAAAGGAATGGAAAAGAGAGTCCAGAAATATATCTATGCATTTACAGTCAGCCCATTTTTGAAAAAAAAAGATGCCAAGTGTACACGATGGGGAAGGGATAGCCTCTTCAACAAATGGTATTGGGAAAATTGGATACCCACATGCAGAATAAAATTAGACCCTGGACAGGTGCAGTGGCTCATGCCTGTCATCCTAGTGCTTTGGGAGGGTAAGACGGGTGGGTCGCTTGAGGTCAGGACTTCGAGACCAGCCTGGACAACATAGCATAGACTCTGTCTCTACACAAAAAAAAAAAAAAAAAAAAAAAAAGCTGGGCAAGGCAATGCATGCCTGTAGTCCCAGCTATTCAGAAGACTGAGGCAAGAAGGTCAAGTACGGAGTCTGAGGCTGCAGTGAGCCATGATTGTGCCACTGCACTCCAACATGGGAGGCAGAGTGAGACCCTGTCTTTAAAAAATAAAATGAAAACCCTCTTATATCTCAAATATACAAAAATTAACTCAAAATGGATTAAACACTTAAGTGTAATGCTTGAAACTATGAAACTACTAGAAGAAAAGATAGGAGAAACATTTCATGACATTGGTCTGAGCAAGAATTTTTTTTTGACAAGACCTCAAATGCACAAATAACAGACTCAAAAATAGACAAACGGGATTACATCAAACTAAAAGACTTTTGTACAGCAAAGGAAGCAATCAACAGAAAAAAGAAACAACCTACAGAATGAGAGAAAATATTTGTAAACTATATATCTGACAGGGTTACTATTAAAAATATATAAGAAACTCAAACAACTTAATAACAAAATACTAAATAGCCTGATTAAAAAATGGGCAAAAGACTTGAATAGACATTCTTCAAAAAAAGACATCATGGCCAACAGGCATATGGAAAAAAGTGCTCAATGTCACTATTAGTAAGGGAAATGCAAATTAAATCACAAAAAGATTTCACTTCACCTTAGTTAGAATGATCATTATCAAAAAGATAAAAGATGACAAGGAGGATGTAGAGAAAAGGGAACCCTTGTATACTGTCGGTGGAAATGTAAATTAGTACAGCCACTATGAAAAACGGTATAGAGAGTCCTCAAAGAATTAAAAATAGCACTACCATACGATCCAGCAATCCCACTACTGGTTATATATCCAAAGGAATTGAAATTAATGCATCAAAGAGATATCTGCACTCCTGTGTTTATCACAGCACTATCCACAATAGCCCCGATATGGAATCAACCTAAGTGTTCATCAAAGGATAAATGGATAAAGAAAATATGATATACGTACACAATGGAATACTATTCAGCCATAAACAAGAATAAAATCTTGTTGACTGCAGTAGGATAAAACTTGGAGGATGTTATGTTGAGTGAAAGAAGCTGGACACAGAAAGACAAATATCTCATAATCTCACTCATATGTGGAATCTGAAAAAGTTGATCACGCAGAAGTAGAGAGTAGTTGGCAGGAGTGGTTAGGGGAGGGGGGATGAGAAGATGTTGGACAAAGGATACATATTTATGGTTAGATAAGAGGAATACATTTCAAGAGATCTATTGTACAGCAAGGTGACTAAAGTTGCTGATATATTGTATTTTTGAAAAATATAAAGAGAATGGATGTTATCTGTTCTTACCACGAAAATGATAACTTGATGAAGTAATACATTTGCTAATTAACTAGACAATCATTCCACAGTGTATATGTACTTCAAAACATCATGTTGCATATAATAAAAACATACAATGTTGTCTATTTTAAAAATTTAAGGAAAGAAATACGAATATAAAACATACTCAAAAATTTAAAACGAGCCAGGGAAAGATGAAAAAAGAAACAAAAAAACAAACAAAAGAGAAAATGGTAGAGCTGTGATGTAAACACCACTTGGACTAACTTTCAATGCTTGTTTTCTTTTCTGCCCGCTATTGTCTATTGGAAGTGAACTGCTCGATGCTTCGAGCTTGTTCTACTCTTGGGTCAGAGATGTTTCCCATTCTGGGAATTAAGTAGTGACCAAACTTGGTGGGATCCAATGCCCCCAAGCTGGTGTACTTCTCAGTGAAGTGGTTGTTGTGTTTTCAAGTGCAAGATGGAAACAGATAAGACGTTGAACAGCAATATACTCACTAAGGTGGTGCTTCTGTGGCTCTGACAAAAATAGGCTGTCAGTTCTACCCCTTAGATTACAGCACTGATTAGCCACTTGAAGGACTTGGCAAAACAAAACATTCTCTGCATGGCATCTTTATATAGGAAGCATACTGAGACTTACTTTTTCTCCTGGAAAAACCTCCAAATTCAATGGATAAAAGTAGGTTGGTATTACTGCTTTTGTTTTCACACCTGCCAAAATAGCTCTGGATCTCCTGGTTCAATTCATGATAACCTTAGCTGAAATTGCATGTGTCTAAAGATAGGAGATGCAGGCCAGAGCTCCTAAATGGATACTGTCCTTTGTCTAATGGGATCTGTTCATTTTAGTTCAAAGCAGTCCTTGACCACAAATGAATGTGAAAAGCCAACAGAAGTCCTAAGTTGGGAAGTTTTCATTTATATACTCTCAGCAACATCATATATATTGTGTTTGTATTTACGGAGTTATTTTAGCAATTAATTTTAGCCACAAGTGGCCCCTTTTTCCTTTGAAACACAGTGGGAAGGTTCACAGTTTAATGCCCATATTGCACGTTTGTACTGAGGGATGGCAATGGATTAGTGGATGGTCAGAAAGGTGACAGTGGAGGTGGTAGCTGTGTGGGAGAAACGGTCTGCAAACCAAGTTGCAAAGTGACCTGGGGGCTGTTTAGCTCAGAAAAGAACTCCTAGGCATGCTAGGGGGTCTTCAGATATTTGAAAGACTCATGTGGCCTAGACAGGAAGAAATAGTCATCTTCTCTTTTCCCCTAGAAGGCAGAAATAGGACTAAAAGATGGTCAGTGCCCCTGTCGGTCATGCACATGTGGAAAAAGTCTTTAGGATACTTGGAGAGTTTATTTTAGAAGAAAAATATTTGAACATTAAAGTTGTTGGGAATGATGGTGGGGCTGCCTCAAGTAATGATTGTCTTACTATCACTAAGATGCTTCAAGCCATGAGAGCTATAGCAGGGATTTCAGCACTAGGTTATATCCAACGACCTAAAGTTCCATTCCGATTCTTAGAACTTAGTTCAGGGCTTAACTCATACATTGGTGTCAGTTGTCCTTATGTGAATCAAATATGACACATGGTTTAACAATGCTTGTTGGAGAAGAGTATCTAGGCACTAGACTCTCACTGATTTTTTTTTTTTTTTTAAAGCAGGATTTATTAAGAGGACAGAAAGCTCCCACAGTGGGAGGGGACCTGAGGGAGTTGCCCGACATTTACTGTTTTAAAATAATTGAAGGTGGGGAGCCAGTTTGGTTGATGAAGTCAATTATGAAATGATTTTAAGTAATAAAAGACCATTTTATCACTTTCAAGTCCATGGATGCATAGAATTGTCTTCATCAAAATTGCCTGCTCAAGGTCCTGCTTTAATGAATAGAGAATGATTTGTAATCAACGTATCAGAGTACCAGGCTTGCTGGCCTTTGCTTAGATTAGAATTAAATCATTTCCAGTTCAGAGTGTTTGAAAACAGTTGGTTCTCATAAGTAAACCAATAGGCCCTTCAGAATTTCATTTTAAATGTTTATTTTTTCTGTCAACTCTTCCTTTTTTCTGTTGATAGGGCAAAGGGAAGCTTCTGTTCAACTCCTGTCAAAATGTCACGATTAAAAAACAAACAAAAGCACCCCATGAATAAATTAGAGGTTTGTTGTATGTGTGTGTGTGGTTTTTTTTTCGCCAGACCAGTTCTCTGTCTCCTAGACTGATCGCTGAATTGCTGAAAACTCATGGAAGGAAACTTTCTGAGGGGCTTTCTATCTAGATGGTGTGGCAAAGAATTGGATCTAACAATTTGTCCATTTATCAAAATGCAAAGTTAAGTTGACTATAGATTGTATGATTTCACTTATATAAAATGTACAGAATAGGCAAATCTATAGAGACAGAAAGTAGATTAATGGTTGCCTAAGGTGAGGATGGGGAGCAGTAGAGTGGATTCAGGGGATGGGGGAGTGACTGCTGACAGATATGGCTTGCTTTCTGGGATGATGAACATATTCTAAAATAAACTGTGGTGATGGGTGGACAACTCTGTAAATACAGCCATGCATCACATAACAACGGAAATATGTTCTGAGAAATGCGTCCTTAGGTGATTTCATGGTTGTGCAAACATCACAGAGTGTATGTACCCAAATCTAGATGGCCTAGCCTATTACACACCCAAGCTATATGGTATGGTCTATTGCTCATAGGCAACAAACTTGTACTGCATGTTACTGCACTGAATACTGTAGGCAATTATAACACAGAAGTATTTGTGTCTCTAAATATATCTAAACACCGAAAAGGCGATACATTATGCTACAATGTTACAATGACTATGATGTCACTAGATGGTAGGAATTTTTCATCTCCTTTATAAACTTATGGGATCACTGTCTCATATGTAGGCTGTCGCTGACCAAAGCATCGTTATGTGGCGCATGACTGCATACTAAAAACCATTGAATTGTATATTTTATTTTATTTTTTGAAACATTTTTATTTTAAAGCTGTTGGGTACAATTCAGGGTTAGGCATACAAATGTTCATTATGCAGGTGCCCTTGTAGATGAGACGTGCCCCTCCTCCAGCAGATTCCCACTACTGCCAATCGCACCTCCCCAACACCCCAGCAGTTTCTCGCTACTGCCAATCTTTTTTTTTCAGTATTACAAGAATTGTTCAAGGTCCACTTACGAGTGAGAACCTGTGATGCTCAGCTCTTTGTTTCTGCAATAGATTACTCAGTATTATAGACTCTAAGTCCATCCAAGTTGCTATGAAGTTCATAATTTTGTCCTTCTTTATGGCTGCATAATATTCCATCATGTATATGTACCACATTTTTAAAATCCAGTCCTCTTTTGATGGGCAGCATGGTTGGTTCCATGTGTTAGCTATTGTGAACAATGTTGCAATAAACATACATGTGCAGTTATCTTTTTCATAGATTGATTTGAGTTCCTCCGGGTAGGAGGATTGCAGTTCATACGGAAGGTCAATTTTTAGATCTTTTAGGAATCACCAAATTGTTTTCCACAGAGGTTGTACTAGTTTACACTCCCATCAACAGTGTAGAAGTGTTTATTGTTTTTTGAGTTATTGATGATGGTCATCCTGACTGGGGTTAGGTGGTATCTCAGTGTAGTTTTAATTTACATTTCTTTGATGAATAGTGAGGCTGAAATTTTTTTCATGTATCTGTTGGCTGCTTGTATGTCTTCTTTTGAGAAGTGTCTATTCATATCTTTTGTCCACTTTGTATGGGGATGTTTTTTTTTCTTTTTGGCGTATTTGAGTTCCTTGTAGATCCTAGATATTAGGCCTTTGTCAGACATACAATTGGTAAGTATTTTTTTCTAGTCTGTGGGCTGTCTCCCTTCTCTCTTGATGGTTTCTTTGGCTTTGCAGAAGCTTGTCAGTTTGATGAGGTCCCACTTGTCAATCTTATCTCTTATGACATGGGCACTTGGGTTTTGTTTTGTTTTTTTTAATCAGGAATTGGTTGCTAGTTCCAATTTCCATAAGAGTGTCTCCTGCATTTTCAAAGGTTCTTATAGTTTTAGGTTTTTCATTTAGCTCTTTGATCCATTTAGAGTTGATTTTTGTGTATGGTGATAGTAGGGGTCTTGCTTTAATCTTCTGCATGTGGTCAGCCCGTTTCCCCACACCATTTACTGAATAGGGTCTCCTCTCCCCAGTGGTTGGTAGTGGAGGCTTTGTTGGTTGAGAAATTGAAGTTTTGCTTCTGGAATGTCTATCCTGTTCCATTGGTCTATATGCCTGTTCTTGTACCGATACCAGGATGTTTTGTAGCTTTATAATAAAGTTTAAAGTCCAGGAGTGTGATACCTCTCACTTCGTTTTTTGTTTTTTCTTTTTTTTCTGAGGATTGTTTTGGCTATTCGTGGTCGTTTATGTTTCCATATTAATTCCTATATTGTCATTTTCAAGTCTGAGAAGAATGCTGCTGGTAATTTAATGGATATTGTGTTAAATCTGTAGATTGCCTTGGGTAGGAGGGACATCTTAACAATATTGATTTTTCCAATCCATGAGCACGGAACATTTTTCCATTTCTTTGTGTTATTTTTGATTTCTTTGAGCAGTGTTTTGTAGTTTTCATTGTAAACGTCTTTCATGTCTCTGGTTAGGATGATGCTAAGGTATTTCATTTTTCTTGTGGCTATTGTGAATGGAACTGTGCTTTTTGTTTGTGTTTCTGTTTGTTTATAGTTGGTATATAGAAATGCTACTGTCTTTTGCATATATGTCTTATATCCTGAGACTTTGCCAAAGTCCTTTATCAGTGCAAGGAGGTTTTTGAAAGATTCTTTTGGGTTTTCGGGGTATAGAATATTGCCATCTGCAAAGAGGGATAACGTGACTTCCTCTTTTCCTATTTGGATACACCTGATCTCCTTCTCTTGTTTGATTGCTCTAGCTAGGACTTCCAAAACAGGACCACCAAAACCCTCACTTCAGCAGAAGAATCCAGATCATCAAAATAGAAGCCCAAATTCAGGACATGTTGAACAGGAGGGGTGAGAGTGGACATCCTTGTCTTATTCTGGCTTTCAGGAGAAATGGTTCCAATTTCTGACTGTTTAACAATATGCTGGCTGTGGACTTCTCGTAGATGCTCTTACTATTTTGAGGTATGTTCTATCATTGCCTAGATGTTTGAGGATGTTTATCAAGAAGGTGTGCTGGATTTTGTCAAAAGCTTTTTCCATGTCTAATGATATAATCATGTGGTTTTTGTTTTTACATCTGTTGATGTGTTTAATTACGTTTATGGTCTTGTGAATGTTGAACCAGCCCTGTATCCTGGGGATAAAGCCTACTTGGTCGTGGTGGATGATTTTTGAGATGTGTTGTTAGATCCAGTTTGCTAGGATCTTGTTGAGAATTTTAACATCTATGTTCATCAAGGATATTGGCCTGTAGTTCTCTTTCTTTGTTGGATCTTTACCTGGTTTGTGTATCAATGTGATGCTAGCAGCATAAAATGATTTGGGAGAGAGTTCCATCTTTCTCAATTGCCTGAAACACTTTCAATAGGATTGGTATCAGTTTCTCCTTGTATGTTTTGTAGAATTCTGCTGAAAAGCCATTTGGCCCAGGGCTTTTTTTGTAGGTAGTTTTCTTATGATATAGTCAATTTCCTAGATAGCTATTTGTCTATTTAGGATCTCAATTTCTTCTTGTTTTAACCTGGGAGATTGTGTGATGTCAGAAAGTCCTCCATTTCCTTTAGACTTTCGAGTTTATTTCCATACAAGTGTACATAGTGGTCTCTTACAATCTTTTGTATTTCTTCGGGGTCAGTTGTAACTTGATCTTTTGCATTTCTGATGGTGTTTATTTGGGCTTTTCTCTCTTTTTCTTGGTTAGTCTCGCTAGGGGTCCATCAATTTTGTTTATCCTTTCAAAGAGTCAGTTTTTTGTTTCATTGATTTTTTTTTTTCTGTATTATCTTTTTGTCTTCTATGTCCTGAATTTGAGCTTCTATTTTGGTGATCTGGATTCTTCTGCTGAAGTGAGGGTTTTGTGGTCTTGCTTTTCCAGTTTCCTTAGGTTATTTGTTAGGCTGTTAGCTTGTGAACTTTCCATTTTCTTCATGTGTGTTCATAGAGATATGAATTCTTCCTTTCTTAGGACTGTTTTCATGTCATCCTAGAGGTTTTGGTAAGATGTTTCTTCAATTTCATTTGTTTCCAGGTATCTTTTAATCCATGTTGACCCAGGAGTTGTTTAGCATCGTGCTATTTAGTGTCCATGTCTTTGTGGGTTTTGGGGGAACTTTGTTGGTGTTGATATTTATTCTTATTCCACTGTGGTCTGAGAAGGTGTATGGCAGTATTTCAATCTTATTTTGTTTATGCTTGATTTATGGCCGAGGATGTGGTCGATCTTAGAGTACGTTCCATGTGGTGATGAGTAGAATGGACATTCCATGGTTGTTGGGTGGAGTGTTCTGTAGGTATCAGTTAAGTCCATTTGGTTAAGCATCACATTGAGGTGCTGGATCTCCTTGTTGATTTTTTGTCTTGATTATCTATCTAGGATGTGATTGGGGTATTTAAGTCCCTAGCTATGATAATATTAGAGTCAATATTTTTTTTAGTTTACCTAGAAGCTGCTTTATGAAAGTTGGTGCCCCTGTGTCAGGTGCATATATGTTTGGGATGGATATTTCTTATTGATAGATTGAACCTTTTATTATTATGTAGTGACCTTCCATATCTTTTTAAATTTTTGATAGCTTAAAGGGTATTTTGTCTGATATTAAGATCGTGATTTCTGCTTTTTGTGTGTGTTCCGAAGTTCACCTGAAGTTTTGTTTCCTATCCTCTGACTTTTAGTCTGTGAGTGTTCTTTCTGGAGAGATGAGTCTCTTGGAGACTATATATTGTGGCCTCGTGATATTTTATCCATTTTGCCATTCTATGTCTTTTAAGTGGTGTATTTAGTCCATTCACATTCAGGCTAATTATTGAGATGTGATAGTTTTACCTGTCATGAAGTTCTTATAAAGTTTGTTGTTGTTGTTGCTGTTGGTTTGTTGTCTTTCTTTTGATTTTTTGGTTGATTCTTGTGTTTTCAATCTTTTTCCTGCATTCTTGGGAAGAGCATTGTCATTATTTTTTTCCTTTCTTCTGTGTTTAGTACTTTCTTAAGTGTTTCTTGTAGAGCTGTTTTGGAGGCAGTGTAAGTTCTTAGGGATTGAATGTCTGGGAAGGATTTTAATTCTCCATCACTGATGAAACATCTTAGCTGGGTAAGTAATTCTTGGTTGAAGTTGTTTATCTTTGAGAACTTTGAGGATTGGGCTCCAAGCTCTCCTTAACTGAAGTGTTTCTGTAGATAAATCTGCTACTAAGCTTATTGATCTTCCCTGGTAAGTAGTCTGATCTTTCTCTCTTGCTGCCTTTAGGATTTTTTTGCCTTTGTGTAGGTGAATTACCATGTGTCTAGAAGTTGGTCTTTTCATTTGTTGTCTTGCAGGGGTTCTCTGAGTCTCTTGTGTTTGAATGGTCACGTCACTGATGATATGAGGGAAGTTTTCTTAGATAATTTCATGGAACATTTGTTCCAGGGTGGTCTCTGTCTCTCTGTCTGTCTCAGGAATTCCAATTAATCTTAGTTTCAGTCTCTTGAAATAATAGCTCACCTCTAGGAGGTATTGTTTTGTCTTTTTAAGCCTTTTTTCTTTCTTTCTTTCTTTTTTTTTAGAAAGCAGGATTTATTGGAGGACAGAAAAGCTCCCACAGTGGGAGGGGAACCAAGGGGACTGCCTAAGCTCCTTTTTTATGTCTTTAACAGTTTGGGTTAGTTCCATATTTTTGTCCTCAAGCTCTGAGATTCTTTCTTCTGCTTGGTTAATTCGGCTTTCCATGCTTATCAGTTTGTTGTTTATTTCATTCACTGTATTCTTTATTGCTGTTATCTCAGTCATCAACTCCTTCATTCTCTCCTCTTGTCTCTCCTCAATTCTATTTATTATCTCGATTAGTTTCTTGATATCTGGGTTTGTGGTTTGAGACCATTAATTCTGGGGGCTCTTCATTGTTTGCATTCCAAAGCCTGTATTCTTAGCGGCTGACCTCCCAGGGATTTGTGTGAGACCCATATTCTTTTTTGTTTTTTCTTCATTTGTGTAGATTTTCCACCCCCACTCCCTTCTTTACCTCTTTTTAAATTCTGTTGTTCAGGGATGGGTGGGGGGTAGCTTTTACTTCTGTGTGCTCAATCTCCTATTCTTCCTTATATGGATCCTCTGGCTTTGTTCAATCCTGAAGCTGGACTCTGGGGTGGGGGCTGTACTTTTTGCAGTTTTGAGACTTAATTGAGGGGGGAGCTACGAATCAGAAACCATCTGCAGATTCCAGTATCTGCCTACCGGTGTGTGGTCCTCCTGGAACCCACTTCACACTGCCTTACATTCTGTCCGTGCAGTGGGGGTATAGGTTTGCCCCCGAATGCAAAATGAGGTAAGAAAAAGGGGAAGAATGGAAAAAAGAAAGGAGGCACCTGAGAGCAAGGTGGAGATAGATAAGAAGAAGAGGGAAAAGAGATAGGCATACCAACCTACAAATGAAAAGAGACACAAAGACAGAAAAGATAAAAAAAGTACATAAACAGGAAGCATGAAAAAAGTGATGAAATATCAGAAAGCAAGTACGAGAATATAATCAAAAACAGAGAGAAGAGAAAAAGAAAAAAAACGAAAACAAATAAAACCACAAGCAAAACCAAAAACCAAAAGTCTCACTCTGAGGCTGTTTCTGCAACTTCAGCTTCCTTTCAGCTCTGGTTCCCAGTTTCTCCCCTCTGCTCTCAGCACAGATTGATAGAGTTGCTCTCATTGTGGGTAAGATTTCCCACAGACTACTGTGGGAGGAGAGTGGATCAGATCTGGACTCACTCGGCTTGCTGTCACTGTTGTCAAGTCTCCCACTCAGATCTGATGTGTCTGCCTGTTCCCGCACGGGGGAGGGGCGTCTGTCTCTCTGAGTTTGATGAGGTAAAGTGTAGGTCCCAGGTTGGAGGCTGGATGGAGCTGGGCGGGGCAGTTCAGGTCTCTGTCTGGTCCTGGAACAGAGACAATGGCTCTGGTCATGTTTCTTCACCGGTGTTAGGGTTCCTCTCCAGCCCCAGTCTTTTCTCAGGAGAGCCCTGAGGACAGCAGATGATCCTGTACCGGCGGGTAGGTCAGATCTCAGGGCGGTCGGGGATCGTAGTCATCTCTGGAGGAGAGCCCTGGATGTATGAACCTGAGTCTCCCCTCAGACGGACTTTCACTCACCCATCAGCACAGACCCACTCACTCAGAGTCTTTATGGACACTCGCTTTTGCAGACACTCTCACAGTCTGATCTGTCCTGTTGCCATCTTGCTGGAGATCTCTGAACTTTACCCTTTAAATGAGTGAGTGAGTTGTATAGTATGTGAATTGTTTCTCAATAATTAGTGAGTATGTGTTATGATTCAGGAACTATTCTGAGCATTGGAAATATAATGTCGAACAAGCCGAAGTCTCTCCCCTCACAGAGCTGACATTCCAGTGGGTGTCAGATAACAAACATGTGAGTGGCCCTATGCCCCGCTGCCCAGGGTTCCCATGTGGCCTGGGTCCATGGCCCTATAGCCTGGCCTGGTCCAAGTTTGGTGCCTTCCACCCTGCCCTGCCTACCACAGCTGCCTCCGGGCCTCAGTCTGGCTTCACTGCATTTCAGGTGCTGCATACCCCCGCCTCTCCCACCACCAGCCTTGACTCCCTCCACCTGGGACAGGTGGCACCTGCCACTCTCAGGACCACCTTCCCAAGGCAGAATAAACGGATTCTGTCACAGCAAAAACAAAAACAACAAACAAACGTGTGAACAAGTATATACAGCACAGCTTCGGGGATAGGTAGTACTCTGAAGAAAAACAAAGCAGGATGAGGAAATAGAGAGTGAGGTGTGTGCATGCATATATGTATATGTATGCATAGCATGTCTATACATACACATTGTGTATTGTGTACATATATGTACACATGCACGTTGTGTGTGTATACATGTATTTTCTATTTTATTTTATTTTTTCTTTTTTTCAAGTTGGAATCTCACTCTGTCACCCAGGCTGGAGTGCAGTGGCATTCTCATGGCTACCACAGCCTTGACCTGCTAAGCTTAGGTGATCCTTTCACCTCAGCCTTCCAAGTAGCTGGAACTACAGGTGCGCAGTACCACGCCCAGGTAATTTTAAAAATTTATTGTAGAGACTAGGTCTCACCATGTTGCTCGGGCTGGTCTTGAACCCGCGGGCTCAGGCAATCTTTTTGCCTCAGCCTCCCAAAGTGCTGGGATTACAGCCTTGCACATATTTTCTATTTTAGATATGGTGAATAGAGAGGCCCACTATGGGGAGCATAACTTTTGAGCAAATAGCTCAATGAAACAAAGGAATTAGCCATGCAGATAATGGGTAAGTACATTTCAGGCAATACAATAAGCCCCGAGACAGAAATATTTTGGTCTCTTCAACCAAGAAAGACAGAATGCTAGCGAGAAACAATGCTGTAAAGGGTGACGGGGATCAAATTATGTAGGTAATAACCATGACAATATCTGTGGATTCTTTTTAGAGTTCAATCTTGCCACTAATAACCACTAACTTTGCATGACATAATGTACAGTCCATGAGTTCTTTTCACAGTCACTATTTTGTTTGATGCTCACAGCAACCCCAAGAAAGTTGCTATTAGTCTTCTCAGTCTCTAGATAAGGAAAATGTGGGAAGTTGTCCACAATTCTCCCTGTTCCATGAGCCTATGACCCACTTTAAGACATGGCGTAAGTCTGGTGATCTTATTTCCTCAAGTCGTAAGTCATACTTAGTGCAAGACATAGGCCCAATAAATGTTTATTCCACTGACTTCTTTGAGGTCATGAAATGAGTGGACAGCCAAGCCAGGACTGGCATTCTCACTCCAGATCCCATGCTGTTTACTCTGACTCACATGGCCATGTTGCTTTTCTCTTTGAATCACAGAATGAGAAAGATGACAGGATCTTCATCTTCCCAGTAGGTTGACATCAACATCCTCTGAGGTTTGTGGGTATTTACATAGTTTTCCAGGATTCTGCTGAAAGTGATTGATCAGCCTCTCTTATTGTACAGTCTCACTCAGACTGAGAAGTACTTTTTTTGAGTATATTCCCAAATATACTTTAATGTAATTAACTTGTATCCTCTGACTCATACAGTTTGCTAATTTTCATTTCTGCTTTACCATCCAGGCTCTACCTTAGCAAAGCTTCCATCTCTTACCTTTTAAATACATAAAAAATAGTTAAGAACATGAGTTCACATTCTGAAACTAGTTCAAATCCTGGTCCTGCTTTTAATAGTTGTATAACCTTTGATAGCTAGTCACCCTGAGCCTCAGTTTTTCTCATCTGTAAAATGGAAATAATATTATTGCTCTTATAGGGCTGGCTTGAAAGTTAGATGTGTCTGTATAGTGTTCAGCACAGAGCCTAGAGCAGAGTAAGTGTCGGTGAAATACCGGCTATTACTAGCTACCATGCTTATGCACTCCCCTTTGATATCACTGACTGTAGAATTGGGGCTGGGGAGGCAATAGGGCATTCTACACTAGAATTAAGGGGGGGGGATGATGATTATTGAGTTTCCTCAAGTACACAATTCCATATGAGTCTCAGTGGCTGTTATTAGCCTCTCTAGTTGGAGGCTATTGTTACCAGGCAATGGTGGAAATTGGGCATTGGGAGTGCAGGAGGGCATGTGTGATTCCAGAAAACAGTGTGGGTGGGGACAAAGAGCCATTGATGAAGAGCCATTTGCCTTCTTCCCCTTTATTTTATTTTATTATTTTATTTTATTTTATTGAGTTGGAGTCTCACTCTGTTGCCCAGACTGGAGTGCAGTGGCCGCTCCTGGCCACTGCAACTTCGACATGCTGGGTTCCGGTGATCCTTCCGCCTCAGCCTTCCAAGTCGCTGGAACCACAGGTGTGCACTACCACACCTGGCTAATTTTTTTGATTTATTGTAGAGATGAGGTCTCACCAAGTTGCCCAGGTGGGTCTTGAACCCGCAGGTTCAGGCAACCCCTTTCAAGCTTAGACTCTGGAGGAGGCAGTTCTCCCTGGTCCCCACTGCTGCAGCTTTGCCTGTAAGCATGATTGTCGCTGTTGCCAGGTAACTGCTGGCACAGGGGTTTCTAGGTGGGCTGCCTGCTGGTGGGGTGATTGGGAGAAGGTGCCAGGAGGCAGGGACCAAGGCCAAAAGTAGTGGAAACTGCAGTGTCTACACATAAGTCAGGGCCACTGAGATTCTCTTAGACTGCGGGATGGTGAGAGGTCTGAAAACATGGAGATAACAAGCAAACTCTCAAATAAAAAGCCAGTAAATACACAATACTTTAAACAAGGAATTTGGTTTGTTCTTTTTTTCTTCTTTTTTTTTTTTTGAGTTGGAGTCTCACTCTGTCGCCCAGACTGGAGTGCAGTGGCCGCTTCCGGCCACCGCAGCCTCGATCTGCTGGGCTCTGGCGATCTTTCCGCCTCAGCCTTCCAAGTAGCCGGAATCACAGGCATGCGCTACCACGCCGGGCTGATTTTTTGATTTATTGTCGAGATGAGGTCTCACTGCCCAGGCGGGTCTCGAACCCGCGGGCTCAGGCCATCCACTCACCTCAGCCTCCCAAAGGCGCGGGATTACAGGCTGACCCACCGAGCCCGGCTTCTTTTTTTCTTCTTAAAAGAAACTTTAATTCCTCATTAATTCCAGAAACTTTGTGTGTAAATGACTGCTGGTGTGCCTATAGAATCCCCATTCAAAGGATATCAATTCCCTAATGTCAGTCAAGGTCAAGTGCTTGAATGACACCATCAATTTAGGGAGAACATTCTTTGCCTTATCAGACTGTGCAAAGTCCCTCAGAAATTCATCTTCTTTCAGGTTTTTTTCTCTCCCTTATTGAGCACCAATTGTCTTCCTAAATGAGGAGTAACAAACTGACACTAAAGGAAGAGCAGAAGTAAAGCCAGATAACTGCTGACTGGAACCAGCATATTTCATTGTTTATCTGAAAAGTGATACATTGTTCACTGTATCTCCCAGCACACTGTAAGGGAATAATCCATTTTTAAATAGATAGAAGCCATGAATGTCAACTCGAAGGGACCTAGGAGATGATCCAATAACAAGCAAGAGGAGGAAATAGAAGTTAAGTGCTTTTCAAGTTCAGGGATGTGACTGCAGATCCAACCCTCCACGACAAAGAATGTCTCCTTCATTCTCCACCCTCTGCCCCTCTGCTTCTTCTAATGTCCTGACCATTAGCCTTTAACCTCTTGCCCCATAAAATGTTTCTGAAATTCTCCTGGGTCTCCACATGCCTCAGCCTCTTCACTCTATCTCTGGTCCCTCAGTGGACCTGTGGTCAACCTCTGGACTTTTCCCCAGACTCATACTTGGTTTCAAGGTCCTTTACTAGTTTACTCTTGTTAAATGATTACATCATCTCTCTCCATAAATATGTTTCACTGAATGTAGCTAAAACAATTGGGTTTTGATTTATTTGTTCCTTTATTTTCTGACTTCATACTTTATGTTAATTACAGAATTAGCTGTAGAAAGGGTGCTCAGAGTATGGCTGGTGCAGCCTATAAAGATGAGAGAGTCCATTGTTATCTTCAAATAATTAGCCTTAGAGAAACTATAATTTTATTAATCTAAGATGATAAGTCTAAACTATATTTAATGCAATTTTAGTTTAAGATGTATATTTTCTGACCAGGCATAGTAGCTCATGCCTGTAATCCCAGCATTTTGGGAGGCTGAGGCAGGAGGACTGCTTGAGCCCAGGAGTTTGAGACTAGCCTGGTCAATATAGAGAGTCCTCATCTCTACCACAAAAAAAAAAAATAAAAAATAAAAAAAACCAGCTATGGTGACATGCGCCTGTAGTCCCAGCTACTCAGGAGGCTAAGGTGGAAGGATTGCCTGAGCCCAGGAGGTTGTGGCTGTGGTGAGTTGCGCTTACTGCCTGGGTGACAGAGTGAGACTCTGACTCAAAAAAAAAAAAAAAATTTTATCCTGAGGTACATGAAAATAATAATATAGGCTACAATTTATTGAGCATTTGATGCTGGATCCCGAACTAAGTGCTTTACATATGCAATTTTTTGTTAAGCATTGTCAACAAGAAAAGCTTTACCATCTCCATCTAACACAAGTGGGACCAGAGGCTTGGAGAAGTTCAATGACTTGCCCAAGGTGTCCCTGTAGGTGGGCTTTTTCTAACTCTGTAGCTTGTGCTCTTGTTTTGACATCAAGTTGCCTCCATTCATTAATACAATACTTTTGGCTCAGCTTTCATCTTAGATGTGAATGCAACATAGTATTTTCTGAGCCTGAAGCAAAGCAACTGTTAGTTATCCGTGGCTGTGTAACACATCATGCCAACACTTAGTTGCTTAAAACGCAGTTTTTCACAGTTTCTGTGGGTTAAGAGTTTAGGTATGGCTCAGCTGGGTTTGTGACCTAGGGTGTCACAAGGCTGCACTCAGGCCTTCAGCTAGGCTGTAGTCATCTCAAGGCTGGACTGTAGAAGGGTGTTCTTCCCAGTTCACTGGGTACTGGCAGGCCTCGGCTGCTTGAATGCTGGTGATCTGAGGTCCTCAGATCCTCCCTAGTTGTTAGCTAGGAGCTGCCTATAGTGGGCTGAATGTGACCCCAAAGAGGTGAGGTCTTAATCTCTGAAATCTGTGAATCTTATCTTACATGGTCTAGTTAAAAAATGACTTTAAGTGTGATAAAATACATATAAACTTGACCATAAAACAAAGATTTTACCTATGAGATTAAGTCAAGGCTTTTGAGGTGAGGTTATCCTGGACTGTCTTTTTTGTTTTGTTATTTTGAAGTCAGGGTATCAATCTGTTGCCTAGGCTGGGATGCTATGGCATGATCACAGCTTACTGCAGCCTTGACCTCTGAGCTGAGGCAATCCTTCTGCCTCTGCTTCCCAAGTAACTGGGACTATGGGCACACCACCATACTTGGCTAATTTTTTGAATTTTGATAGAGTCGGGTCTCCCTATGTTGCCCAGGTTGGTCTCAGACTCCTGGGTTCAAGTGATTCTCCCACCTCAGCTTCCCACTGTTCTGAGATTACAGGTGTGAGTCACTGTACCTGGCCAGAGTGGGACCTTTAAGGCTATCACAAGTGTCCTTGTAAGAGAGCCGCAGAGGGAGATTAGACACAGAAAAGGAAGAGGCAGAGACTGGAGTGACACAGCCATAAGTCAAAGGGTGCTGGTAGCCATCAGAAACTGATAGAGGTAAGAACAGATTCATCCTCCCTAGAGCCTCCACAGGAAGCTTAGTCCTGCCAACACGTCGATTTTGGCCCAGAGAAATTGATTTCTGATTTCTGGTCTCCAGAACTGAGAAAATATATTTCTGCTATTTTAAGCCACTAACTTTGTGGTGATTTGTTATAGCAGCTACAGGAAATATTATACTGACCTCCGTTCCTTGCCACATGGGCATCTTGATGAGGCATCTCATAGTATGGCAGTGGAGCTCGTCCTAGGAAACAAGCAAGAAGAGCTAGGGAAGGAATCAGTGAGTAAGACAGAAGTCACATTTCTAGAACCTACTCTCAGATGTAACTTCCCATCACTCTTGCTGTATTATGTAAGCTGGAAGAAGGTCACTAGGTTCAGCCCACACTAGAGGGGAGTGGATTATGCAAGGACATGAATAGCAGGAGGCAGGGGTCATTGGGACTATTTTAGAAGTTATCTACACAGCGACCTATAATATTTAGTAGGAGTAGATAGGCTCCTACTGGGGCTCCTAAATTGTAGACAGGCTCCTGCTGGGGCTTTTCTGCCTCTGGCTTGGTTCACTGGCAGAGGCAGTGTTCTCCTGGAGGACTTCCGTCAGGAATAACCTTATTTCCTATAGAGTCCATTCTGATTTACTCCACTTTCCTGGAAGGAGGCCAATCCCATAACCTCTCCTCCTCTTTTTTACACCAACCTTAAATTTCACATCTTTTGGTCAGGTGTGGTAGCTCACGCCTGTAATCCTTGCATTTTGGGAGACTAGGCAGGAGAAACGCTTGAGCGCAGGAGTTTGAGACCAGCCTGGGCAACATAGCAAGACCTCATCTCTAAAAAACCAAAAAGAAACAAAAAACACCTCACATCTTTCACATAAACCATATTGAATTAGCATGTCATGATTTAAATGGAAGTTATATAGAGATTCCCAATATTTGAAACATAGTAAACACACGACCTTTATATTTTCTGAAAGCAGCAGCTAAACAAAAAGACCTCCCTACAGAAAAATTCCATCTAGAGTTGGCATATGTGGTTTCTTTATAATTATTCACAGAGAAGTGATTTTGTTGCTGAGTTTATACTGAAGTGAATAGATTTCTACACTAAGCCTTGCTCATCTGGAAAGGTACAGTCCAGTGAACAGTAGAATTAATGGAGGTGCTCTTCAGATCTCAGCTCTCTTTCTTCCCTCTTTTCTGTTTGGAGTCCTGCTGCTGTTCCAGGGCTGTTATCCATGGCATAAGTTTCCATGTTTCCTACTGGCTTGTGCTGTTGTGTCCCAGGGTTTCTTGAAATGTGTTTTGCTTTTTAAAATTAAATTAAATTTAAAAAAAATTTTTTGTAGAGATGGGGTCTCACTATGTTGCTTAGGCTGGTCTCAAGCCCCTGGGCTCAAGCAGTCCTCCGACCTCGGCCTCCCAAAGAGCTCGGATTATAGGCATGAGCTATGGTGCCTGGCCTGGAAGTGTGCTTTGCTGACCCACTAAATCCTAATCACCCAAAGAACTTGATAAAAATGCAGATATCCAGGCCCAACCCACTTCTACTAAATCTACTAAATCTGGTGTGGAACCCAGAAACCTATATTTTAAATAAGTTTCCCAGGTGATTCCTATGCACCATGAAGTTGAGAAATCTGACCTAATGCTATTCCCTGCTTGAGCAATGTTCATAGTGAACTAGTATTTGTGAATGCTACATATCTGCTCTCCAATATTCATATTGTAACAGGTGCTTTTTGGGGGCGTTGGGGAGTAGTTCCTTAATTTAATGTTTCCTAATTAGTAGTAATTGTACCACTGGTAGGAGGTAAAATTATTTCAGGTGTTACATGAATGACAATTTTAAATGTTAATAGAAGGCCATTGCCTTGCTAAGCTATGGTGTGGCCATGTGCTCTGAGCTATGGTTAGGCCATGTTTTCTTAAGCTTTGGCCCCCTCCCCTCCCTTGGGGAGGTAAATCCTTTCTCTCTCTCTCTCTTCAATTATTTATGTTCTAAATAAACTATATTTTCTAATAAAAAATAAATAAATAAAAATTAAATTTTAATAGTGGTGTTATCTTCAGGGTTGCTTTCTTTTTATGGCAAATCATATCAGTTTTGCTGTTTGGTGGACATAGAGTTTCTTTAATAAGTGCATTTTTGTAAAAAAAAAAAAAGAGGGTTGATTTGAAGAGAATATATTAAGTATATAAGTGGTACAGATGTGGCAAAAAACAATGACAATCAAATGGATGAGTTTGGGAAGCAGTGTCCTCCCCAGAGGAAACCTCTCTGTGGACTTCAGGCATCGTGGTAGAAAGAGGAGACATTTTGGAGCAGAAAGACACTGCACAGTTTATTGAGGGTATTGCCTGTGCTGCTGCGAGCGGCAGGCGCTGGTGATCAGGATCAATCATTAAGCTAGTCAGACCTAGCAGATGAGCCATGTCTGTGGATATGTCTCTTGTGAATACAGAAAAGGAAAGGTTAGAGCAATAAATAATCGCAAACTGGTGCTGCAGTCAAGCTGTGTGGAAGGAAGACTTACTCAGTATCAGTAATGGGTCTTGGCAAAAACGTCATGAAGGTGGCATGGTGGCTTATACCAGTAATCCAGGCACTTTGGGAGGCCAAGGTGGGCTGACTGCTTGAACCCAGGAGTTTGAGACCAGCCTGGGATGCATAGCAACACCTTGTCTCCCCAAAAGATGAAAAATTAGCTGGGTGTAGTGTTGTGTGCTTGTAGTCCCAGTTACTCGGGATGCTGAGGTGAAAGGAAGGGCTTGCCGGAGGTTGTGGTGAGCTGTGATTGTTGTGATCATGCCACTGCACTTCAGCCTGGGTGACAGAGTAAGACACAGATTAAAAAAAAAAAAGTAATGAAAATGAAGCTCTGGTCCCCCACCTCCCCAGCGTCCTCTTTGTCACTGGCATAGTGTCCTGCTGTTCCCTTCTTCCCTCCTCTTCCCCTTCCTTCTGTCTCACTCTGACCCCATCAGGTTTGGTTGTCAGGGCTTTCATTGTTTTCAGAGCTGTGAATGGCCCATGTTATCCCAAAGCACTGGCCTTCAGTTCTGTTGGGCTGAGGCATTCTACCATTCTACCTCAAAAATTAACTAATGGATATCTTTAACCCTTTTGCTCTTTATTTTCAGTTTTCAGTTTTCCTAAGCATCCAATTTTCTTTTTAAAAATATAGCAGTGGTTTTTCTTTAGTTATAGGTGGTTATAATTCTCCATAAACAATTTAATAAGATATATGTTAAAATATTTTGACATTTTGAAAGATGTGATTCATCAAACCTTATATTCAATAAGCACTTTTTTCTATTTGAATTTCACTGTCTGAGATTTTAGGATGGTACTGCCCAGCATGATCGTCACTGGGCACTTGGGGCTACAGAGCACTTGACATGGGGCTAGTCTGAATTGAGATGTGTTGTCAGTGTAAAAAACACTGAATTTCAAAAGCATAGTATAAAAAGGACAGTGTGAAATTATTATTAGTTTCAAATATTGATTATATATTGAAATAATATTCTGATTATATTGTGTGAAAAAACCATAAAAATTAATTTCATCTGTTTCTTTTTACAGAAAGTGGACCTTTCCTGATAGTGAATAATTCTACTTTAATGTGGCTACCGGAAAATGTAAAACTCCATATGTGGTTCACATTAAATTTCTGTGAGTGGGATTGCCTTAGAAAATACAAAGTTCAGTGTGTGGTAACTGTTAACCTCTTACAACAGGATGCTAAGTGATGACAGGCTCCGAACCTGCCAACATCCTTCAGTGCTAACAATACAAAGTTAAAACTCCTGGCTTCCTAACGTGTGTATTTAGGTCAATTCCCTTACCTCCTTTGTTAATATTAGTAGATTCTATTACAGGAAGATTGTCTTGGTCAAGCCTTATCCTTACAAAACTGTGCCTTATAATGAAACAACATAAAAAATGCACGAAAAAAATATTGGGATCAGCTACAAAGTCAAAGAAGGACATAGGGGTGTCAGGATCTTGACAATATGTTTACAACACAATTCTGTTATTTCCTTTGTAGTTTATTCACAAGAATCTTGACTCTTTTAACATGTCAAGTATTAGCATCTTTTCAGGTGGAATGTTGTTTCATAAAACCACTTTCTGCTGCTACCATACACTCTGTGTTCACGGTCGTTAACTATCATCCTGAAGATTGAGTTCCTTAGCTCCCAGTCAGTTCATGCCCACCTATGAGCATTGAGAATCAGATCTTACTGTAACTGACCTGCTTTTTGTTTACCTAAATCTGAAGTCAAAATCAATAATTTGGCATCTAGGGCAGTATCTTTTCTTTTAACTCTGTCATTAAACAGAGTATTACTGGCTTCAGGGGTCTTGGTCGGTCTGTCAGTGCTGCACCCGTGCAAGTTCCTAATTTTCTGGGGCAGTGTAGATGAACATGGGAGGTGGGTCTGCCTTTATTACTCTCCTTCTTACCTGGCTGGTCCTGGACATCTTCCTTAGCTCTGCCTGCTTTGATCTTTAGGTCTTCATGCTGTTCCTGCCTCCTGGTGCTCCAGCAGGGCCTCAGATTTGAGAGATGCATGGGAGTCATTCCAAAGCGTTGCTTCAGTCCTGTCCTGGCCCAGGCTTGTCCTTGAGCTCAAATTCCAGTCCTAGCTTAGCGTCTGCCCGCAGGCTGTATTTGTCCTACTCTGTTAAAATTTCTCAGTTGTTTGATATCTGATGCTCCTTGTCAGTGAATAGGTTCTAGCAGTCAACAAAACCAGTGAACATACAGCAGACGGATATTAAAATGCATCATCATAATCTCTGCAGTCCTCCATGAATTCCCCCAGGTAATTAATTTCCTGGAATACTGAGCATGGCATATCATTTCTTACTTAACACACTTGAATATCTAAAGCACAGGACAAATAACCTTGCCACAAAATTGTGTTAAGATTTAATTACCAGAAAAAGCTACATAACACACGTCTCAGACAAGATGAAGAATTACTCTGTGTAAACACAGCATTTGGATATCTCAGTATCCTCTGTTGTGAAGTCCATTCACTTCACCTTTGACATTTAAATCCTTTTTTCGGAGTGGACTGTGAAACTATGAGGTGCACTTTCTTCTGTTCAGGTTCTCTGTATTTTAAGATTCCAGAGTGATCATTGAACTTGGCTCCACTGAGCTGTGATTTCTTCACTTTGTGATTTCTGGAAGGCCATAACAGCAACTGGCTGTCTAGTCAGGATTCTACCTGAAGCATATGTCATAAGAAATCATCTTCAAAGTTGCCAGGGTGAAGAACTCTGGATTCTTTTCAATGTGGCTCCATTTTGCTTTTGTCTTCAAAGACTCTTCCAAGGGCTTTTCCTTAATTAGTCTTTCTTTGTTCTACTATAGCACATCCTTATTTACCAATCATTATCAACATGACATCTAACATTCAGTTTCTAATAACAAAATTATTTCTAGCCCAGATGCTCCACAATGTCCATTATCATGCTTAAGTTTTCTGCTCCTCGAATAAGAATGAGCAACCTTTTGCTGAAGCTATATCCTTCCCCCCTGAGGGACTGTGGCCAAAGCATTTAAATTCTGTTGATGAACTGTGAACATGGGTAAGCAGGAGAAAGAATCTGGAGTGAATGGTATGAGTCTTCCCCAGGTTCTTAAAATCCTACCTTATTTCCTCATTTATTCATTCAACAAATATTTATTTAGTGCTTACTATTGTTCAGGTTCCATTTGAGGCACTGGGAATGTGACAGGCTAGAAAAGGACCAGAGAATTCTGCGAAGTCTGGTACTGCTACAGTGGTGTGGGTGTTTGTGTACATGTGTGCATGAGAGACAGAGAGAGAGAGAGAGAGAGAGAGAGAGAGAGAGAGAGAGAGAGAGATTACTTTGCTCGCTTTATAGCAAAATGCCCCAAATATCTTTGAAAGTGGACTTTATAGTTTTCATAGAGCACGAGTTAACATCCTGGGAGTGAAGTTTGGGAAAACACTCAGTCAGTCACTAATGCTGTTTCTTTCTAGTCTTCAGTATTCATCCCTTTTTACTTCCACTGCCAGTAACCTAGTCCCAACCCTTAGCAGCTCATACCCAGGCTACAGCAATAATTTTCCAGCTGGTCTTCCAGCCTCAATCTCACCCGCTGTTATCCATCCTCCATACTGTACTAATACTAGCCACCTCTTGTTGAGCAGTATACTTTAGTTGGAACCAAAGCTCAGAGAGATTAGCTGCCACCAGAAAGGTCACCCAGGTAAAAAGTAGCAGTGATGAGAATTAGGCTGGTGTTTGTCAAAATGTGATTTATAGAACCCTGAGGTCTAAGCACAATCTCAAATACTCTCTGAGGATCTGTAACTTTTGTGTTTTCATTTACATCATAATCCATTAACCACGAGTATATATTAGACCACCAAAATGACCACCCCTTGCTGAAGATGGGGACACAGTTTGTGTGTTTATGCTCATTGTATTGTTGAAACCAAGTCATGTTATATTAGTTGGAATGGGCTTTTGAGAGAAAAGCAGATTGAGGATTTTTTTTTTTTTTTTTAGTGGTGATTTCAAAAATCTTAATCTGGAAGAAAACTTTTCTATCTTTTCTAGCTCTAAGAAAATATTTTCTACTACGATTGGTGGGTTTACCCTGTTTCCTTGGGGGTAGGATGGGCACAGATGGGTGATAAAAAACTTGAGAATAGGTAAAGGGGAATTATTTTACTGTATCAGGCAAACAAGAAATTGGATGAGGGAGGGAGGAAGGAAAAAAAGAAATTGGATAGACCCCAACTACCAATTGCAGTCAACCAAACAAGAAGCACATTGGAGAAATTAGACATCTAAGTGTAAAGCCATGTCACTTTACGTAGCTAAGTTTGTGGGGACTAATTATTGGGATTATTGGGCTAATTTGTCTCTAAATTCTCCAGAGACTGACTGCAGATGATTTTCTGAGTGTTGGGAACAGTTGCCAGGCAGGAATGAAATGACAGTTAAAGATCCTGTGAGTTTTCAGGGGCAAGCAGTGGGTGAGTACAGGAGGATAAAATACAGGCCAGAGAAACTCTTTTCTTTAGAAAACCTGCCAGGGCTGATTCCCCTTGCAGCAAGGGGAAGTTAAGTTTTCTCTCACTCTTTTGTCTTTCAGTGCCATGCAGTGATTTTCAAATGTGGGTCAGGAGATGGGTTACATCAGAATTGCTTACAGTGCTGGTTAAAAATACAGCTTTCTGGGGCTGAATTAGAATCTCAGAATTTCAGAGAATGAGACTGGTCAGTTATAGTGTTCCAGAAAATTCTTAAGCATGCTAAAATTTGATATCTTCTGGCCTAGGGTGTTTTTCTGTGACTTAGGGAGCAAGTTGCTGGAAGAACTCGAAACATTTTTTATTTTTTTAACCAGGCCAGAAAAGGTGATTACTTATTAGTGTGATAGGGTGTGCATGTTTTAAAATTTCCTACTACATTGCATGGCCTAAACATTGCTTTACTTAACTGATCCACTTTTTAAATTTAAATCTCCCTAGGGATTATATCCCTAGGAGGGATAACCCATGAAGTCCCTACAAGTTAGAGTGAATGAGTTTTCTATGGATGGCAGAAGAGTTCTGGGTTCCTTAGTGAGTCAGGGTTGAAGATGTCAGAAGACTGCTCAAATTAAGAGAAAGATATTAAAAGAAGGCGTAGGGAAATGAATTTCAAGTTTCTTGGACTTGTCCAATTGCCCCTACCTCCAAGGGCCTTTGCTTATGACCCCTGCCATCTTTTCCAAACCTGACCCTTATATGCTATTGCTTTCAAGCAGGGAAACTCTTTTCTTCACCACCCCTTTTTGGATGTGTTTGGAATTTTGCCTAAACAAGGTCTGCCAAGCCTGGCCTATGTTATTTTTAGTATCTCCTTTGCATATCTGCCCTGAGGAAGTGGGATCCTGATGAATATTTGATTGGCAACCTTAAAATTTTTCTTTGTGTTTAAATTATAAACTCACTGCAAGCACAAGGCACTTTTCACAGTCTTTTAAACTACATGTCAATATGTGTTCTTGTAGAGCTATAATTACCTATTATTCTGTAGCTTTCTGAATTAAATATTCATTAAACAAAAGCTGAAAATGGTATTAAATCTATATAAGATTTTTAATGCACAAAATTTACTAATCAGTATATTAATATACCTTCATCAGGGTTCACTTAGGTGGCATGGGAAGACCCTATACTTTTTAATAATGCCTTGTTTTCTAAAGCTATTTACATTTATAGAATAATGCACATTTTCATAGAATAATTACTTATGCAACTGAGGGAGTTACTAAATGTAAATGAGAAATAATTTCTCTGTACTGTCTTTGGAAAAAGGATATGATCTTTAAATAAAAATGGAAGTTTCCTACTTTTGCCAATAATCAGAGTTAAAATCACTAGTGGAAAGGAGCATATTGAATAGATGTGGGCAGAAGAGCTGTCCTCTGATACCAGGAGCATGGAAGAAACCTGTCAGGACTCACCTGCCAAGACTGTTCCCGTTCATTCCAAGGTGTTCTGGGTCGAAAAGAGTTGAAGTTATATACAAGCCAACATTTTTACCATCCATATAAACATCAGCATCCTAAGAAAAGAATATCTCTAATACAATCAGTCATTTCATTTAACAATTTTTATCCAGGTAATGCATTAAACTTGAATTTTTCAAAAAACATCTGCAGAAAGTCTTATGAAAGGAGTATCTTGCCTTACCCTATTTCTACTTGCCAGAGGCAACCATCTTTAAGTGACTCTGTTTTTAGTATTTTTGGTCGTTATCTTTTGTGAGTGTGTGTGTGTGTGTGTGTGTGTGTGTGTGTGTGTGTGTGTATGTGTTCCAATAAAACTTTATTTTAAAAAGTGGACAGCAAGCCAGAATTGTCCTACAGTTTGTAGTTTGCTGACTCTTGCTTTAGATGAACAGTACTATTCCCATTGGTACAAACCAATGAAGAAATGAGAAATGGAATGGGTGATTGAACTGCTTGCTGAAGATTACAAAAATGTAGCTTGTAAGTGGCAAAGCTTACAATGTAATCACCATCATCACAATCATTACCATTACATAATTATTATCATCAACACTATATCTATCATCATCACTATCACTATCGTCACCATCATTGTCACCATCATTGTAATCATCACCATTACCATGGGAGCTCATCTTTAGTCAGGGTTTAGTATGTGCCAGGCACTGGGCTCCAGGCTAAGTACATACATCAACTCATTCACTCTTCACAGCTTGCAATAGGTACTATTATTATCCCAGTCAAGGGCACTGAGACCCAAAGCAGTCAGGAAACGTGCCCAATATCACACAGCTAGTGAGTAGAGGTGCTTTGAGTTGCATCTGGGCAATCTGGCACCAGCCCTAACCACTAACTACATTGTCCCTCAGCCAGGTCACTAAAAACGGGTATAAGAACAAAGACAGTAAAAGAATGTGCTGGGCAGGGAGTCTGCATTAAGGAACTCTTCCTGTGATGCAGCTTTTAAATGCGCTTTGGACTCCCACAGCAATTAATAAGGGGATTAGAAGAAAATAATTCCCCACTGAAGCTGGGGCTCCCTTCTAGCCAGATGGCTTCCTGAGAAGATCTAGAATATGACAAGGGGGTATAAAATGCCCAGTGTACAGAGGAAGTCTTGGCACTAGACACTCACTCCCATCTACTCAGGTAAAGTGCTCAGCCTTGGCAGGAAGTTTTGGGCTTTAGAGAATAAAGTTTATCTTTCTGTTTCTAAATAATACACTTGTCTTGCTATTTTTAAAAATTTTTTGAGCTGGCATCTCACTCTGTCTCCCAGGCTGGAGTGCAGTAGCACGATCACGGCTCACCACAGCCTCCAGCTCCTGGGCTCGGGTGATCCTTCTGCCTCAGCATCCCAAGTAGCTAGGACTACAGGCCTGCACCACTATGCCTGGCTAATTTTTTTGTTTGTTGTAGAGATGAGGTCTTGCTATGTATGTTGCCTAGGCTTTATCCTGCTAATTTGTGACTGATTATTTTAGGATATCTGTTGATTCTCCCTTATCAAGTATGAGTATTATGCTATTCTCTTTCTCTTTCCTCTCTAACTTTTAATGCAGTTATTGTTAGTTCTTCTGTTGATTTCTATTGTTGAATCTTTAAGTAATATCATTAAATCTTCTTTTTCTGTTCTATCAACTTTGGACCTTGCTTCTTAATAACCCATTGTTTAGATGAGGATTTTAGCACACAACTTTTTCTCTACTTTCTCTTCCTCCTTTTTAGCTCCATGAAAATTTCTGCTCTTGGACTTCATTGACACTATCCATATTGGTCAATACTTATTCTTATGTTAATCTTATTTTATCTGTGCTAACTAAAGTGGGTCTCTGTTCTTCAGAATCTAAAAGAGCTCATATGGTAATGATTTGGATCGTATCATTTATATAATTAAATATTTTGTATTCTTATGTACTCTGATGCTATCATGAGCATTTTCCTGTAACTTTGTTTTTAGACTGTTATCCTTCATGGTCGCATATTGTTTTACTGTTTTAGAGATGCATTGAAGCTTGACTTTGGCTTTTTAGCCAGAATATGCTATTCAGCTTTGGTTCAGGCTTAGTTTCTGAGAGCCCAGATAGAGAAATGCCTGCTTCAGTATTGTTTCTGACATTCTGAACTTGAGTGTGAGCCATGATTGTGTAATAATTTAGTTTACCATTATAGACTCTCATGTCTGTAAATTGAACATGTTGTGCTATATGGATTTGTTGTAAATATTGGAGTATCAGAATATTGGAATAAACAAATAAAACAGATATGTTTTATTCTAGATGTAAATTGGAATAAAAATATCTTTTATGTGGTTTATTCAGTTAAATATTTCAGTCAAATGAGATTATTTTAAGAGTAAAATTCTGCAATAATTAACATGATTGTAAAACTTTAATTTCATATATAAAATTACTAAATACTTTTAGATAATAGGAAAAATGCAGGTTAATATGCATAATAAGAGAATACATTAGCTAGATTACTTCAGAAAAAACTATACTTTGAACCTAAAATATTTATAACATTAAATTATAATACAAAATAGATAAATACAGAATAGTTAATGTAATGTTAATCTTTATAGATGTATTTAGTGTTCTACAATTCATAACATTAAGCAAAACAACCTTTAAGAGCTGTATATTTAGTTTTTAGTTGTCTGATCCCATTTAGGTTATGAGTCGTTCAAGAAAGGTTCTATTTGGAAATTCTTCACATTTTATGAAAATGAATAAAGAGCAGAATGTCAATTTTACTCTCTTGAAATGTCATGAAGAGAAAAATGCCAAATCATGAAAAACAAAATTTATCATGAACTGTCTTCTATCCAAGCATAGTATTGGCCAATACTTAAATTATACTTATTATATACCAGGGACTGTTCTTCATGTTCTTTCTCTGTTAAATCATTTAATTCTCCCGACAGTCCCCGAGGTATGACTATTATTGGCTCGTTCTACAGATGAAGAATGAAGGCGCAGAGAGAAAAAGTTATTTGTCCAAGGTCACACAGGAAGAAAGTGATAGAGCAGGATTTGAACCCAGGCAATCTGACTTGAGTCCCCATTCTTAACCATGGTATGATCTATTTAGTGAGATATGCCCAGGAAATACTTAGATGGAATTCCTGACCTGTGGTAATTATCCATTAAAAGCTCCTTTCTTTTCTTTGAAACAGAGTCTTGCTCTGTCACCCAGGCTGGAGTGGAGTGGTATGACTATAGCTCACTGTAGGCTCAGTGGCTCTACTGGATTCAGGTGGTCCTTCTGCTTCAGCTTTCTGAGTAGTGAGGACTACGGGTGCACACATGATTGTAAAAAAAACTCGTATTTCATCAGTTGCTGGAATGGGGTGGGGATGTCGGGGTGGGGAGAGGGAGGAGATGATGACTTATTTATCTCTCACTGTCCAGCCTTTGAAGGGTGTGTATGGCCAGGAGGCCAAGAAACCAGCTGACCGGGAGAGTACAAGATAACAGAAGCCTATGTCAAAAGTCTCAGGCCTGTCATGGCTATAGCTTGAGGCCAGGAACCCTCGGTGGTGCACAGGCTGCTGTGCCTAGGTTCCATTGCTGGTTTTCCTTCTCGCTTGGAAAGACTGTCCCTGAAGATGGCTGCAGTATTCCGTTTCATTGACATCAGGTTCATTAGTTTCTAGCTTTGCTGGCGAGGACTGTGGAGGAATGGGAATGTGGTATCTTATCAGAGCATTGAGCTTGGGGGTGTTGCGCAGACCTATCTCTACCCCCAGCGGGAAGGGGGCTAATTAGGGCTCCTTAGAGGATACTTGTAAGGACTCTACAGAGGAAAGCTTAGTACAGCCCAAGGGAGCTTTCTTTAAAATGAGGAAGTTTTGGAAACTGAGGATCTTGGTTGGGGGGAGGGGGCACTAGCAACACATAGGCAAAAATGAAATTCTTTCCCAAGAGCAATCAGTGCCAGTTTATCGCAATTAACTAAGAACTGCAAACTGCAAGCTGCTGAGAAGTGACTGAGGAGGAGTACTGGCACAGATGTTGAAGATCAGAAGAAATTTAAGCAGCACTAATAGCAGTTGTGGAAGCTGAGACAGCTGCTTTACTTGCGGCTCAGTCTTCATCATCCATTAACCATCTCATCTATACTGCGCTCTCTAAAACGTGTGCAAGTTTTAGTTACTCACGAACTGTTAACATTCATGTTTTGTTACTTTAATGGGACCACGCTTTATTTATTTTAAAAGCCCAATTAGTGTATCTTTCTTTTGCTTGTGACTAGGGGGAAGTCTGGCTGAGTCACATTGCTGTAACCTCAGGCACTACAGTGTGGCTGAGGCCACCAGAATTCTAGACTTAGAATCTAGTAGAAAACACAGCTCCACTAGAACACCAAGAATACCGGCCTTACAAGTTCAAACCTAGAAAACGGTGGCATGTAGCCTCTAAGTTTTATTTTTGGTCCTTCTCCCAACTCCTAGGGTTCAGGGATTACCTAGCACCCCTTACTGCTCCTCCTCATAGGAAGTGACTCTTGAATTTTTGTCCAGTCACATCCTAATTCCTGTTCCCGAGTCTCCTTCTCATATGCTCTTTCTCAGGATCCTGCTGTATGATCAGCTGGCTTTGCTGATTTGGAAACTGGGAAAAGTTCAGATACTCTTCTTGGTCGAAGAAATGTGTTCAGGCCGGGCTCGGTGGCTCAGCCTGTAATCCCAGCACTTTGGGAGGCTGAGTGGATGCCTGAGCCCACGGGTTCGAGACCAGCCCGGGCAAGTTGGCAAGCTCTCGTCTCTTGACAGTAAATCAAAAACCAGCCAGGCATGGTAGCGCGCACCTATAGTTCCGGCTACTTGGAAGGCTGAGGGGTAAGGACCACCTGAGCCCAGCAGGTCGAGGAGCTGGGAGCGTGCCACTGCACTCCAGTCTGGGTGACGGAGTGAGACTCCAACTCAAAAAA
>NW_007260523.1:491907-529463 GCF_000164805.1 Carlito syrichta | reverse complement strand
CAAAAAAAAAAAAAAAAAAAGTGTGTTCAGAAGCATTAAGACATATCCAGTCTGGGTTCATAGGAAGTTAGTCCTGCAGGAAATATCGTGAGCATCTGATGAATTTGTAGGTCTATTTCGTTAAGTAGCTTCATCGCACACTTTTTTTCCCCCTTGACCCATAGGAAGAGACAGCATGCTTCTATAATGCTATACAAAATTATGGGAGGCCATTGTTTTGGACTGAGCTCATACACTAGGCCCCAGTAGACCAGACCAAACCAAAATGGAGTCACTCATATTAAGTGTGACATAATCAGACTGAAACTTTAAGGAAGCAAATAGAGCCAAAAAACGACTTCTTCCCCCCCCACCAATCTCCTGAAAACAGGAGATTCTAGCATAATAAGGAAATCCTTCCTGCCCTAACCCTTATACAAATGAAACCTGATGTTAAGCAATCAGTTTTTTCCCTCTATTGTTCTGCTTCCTTGATTCCAATTTACAAAACTCACTTTTCTGCTATTCCCAGTGGAATTTGTGGCCAAACGCGTCCATTTACGATGGTGACAGAGTGATGTCAATGTTCATCCAGTAGAAGACACACTGTACTCTCGTTTTTGAGAGGTTGACCAAAAGGAGAGAATTGTTAAATTTAGTTTAGCTCTAAGCTGCCTCCTTACATATTTTAAGTTCAGCCTACAGGTTTCTCCATACACAGTGTACTGGAACCTAACTGGATGTGTAGATAAACTACAAGCTATTCTTGTGCTAACCACGGAGTTTTGGCCACTCAAATATGGCTGATTGTTCAAACGGGGTTCAAATGAGGCAAACAATAAGCTGTAACCAATCCAGCTGTTTCTGTACCTCACTTCTGTCTTCTGTATATCGCTTTCCTTTTTCTGTTCATAAATGTTATCCAACCATGTGGCAGCCCCAGAATTGCTCTGAACCTAGTTTGGTTTTGGGGGCTGCCCGATTATTTGCTCAGTCGTTCTTTGCTCAGTTAAATTCTGTTAGACTTAATTTGTCTTAATAAATACTTTTAAAATTTAGGATAATCCATGATTATAAGTAAAATGCAATTTAATCTGAAATTAAGGCATACAAAGGAGCAACTTAGATACATTTAAAATATTGCTACCATGACTTGTTGAGCTGCATTATTTTTGTGGTAGGCAGCCTCCAAGTTGACCTCCAAGGACCTGACTCCTGGTTTTCACGGTCTTGTATTGTTCCCTCCTACACCATTCCAGGGTTGGTACGTGGGACCAATCCCATACAGCACAAATAATGGTGTGTCACTTTCAGATTAGATTGTGGTTTCTGTCTTGAGCTCTCTCTTCCTCCCTTGCTAGTTTGTTCTCTCTCTCTTTCCATTTCTGTCTCTCTCTGTTCAATCACCGCTCTGGTTGAAGCCAGCTTCTGTGTCATGAAGAAATGCAGCAGCCTATGGAGCCAGGCCCCTGTGGTGAGGAATTGAGGCCTCCAACCAACAGCCAGAGAGGAACTGAGACTGCTAACAACTTTGTGAGTTGGGAGCAGATTCTCCCACCACAGATGGGCTGTTGGAAGGCTGCAGCCCTCATGGATAGCTGGATTGCAGTTTTGGGAGCTCCTGAGCCAGAACCATCCAGCTAAACCAATCCTGGATTCCTGTGGTGTGAGACAACATACTAGCCGTTTTAAGATGCTAAGTTTTCGTTTATATAATTGGTTGATTAGTGTTCCCCTGAACCTCAAAATATGGTCTTATTTGGATATAGGATCTTTGAAAATGCAACTAGTTAAAATGAGGTTATATTGGGGTTGTATGCATCCTGAGTCCAGTGCCTGGTGTCCTTATAAAGAGAGGAGAGGACACACAGAGACATAGGCAAGAAATCATGTGAGGACAGAGGTAGAGATTGGGGTGATGCAGTTGCAGGTCAAGAACACCAAGGATTGCTGGGAGCTACGAGAAGCTAGGAAAGAGGCAAGGAAGGATTCTTTCTGAGAGTTGTCAGGAGGGAGCATGACCTGGCTAACTCTCTGATTTGGGACTTTCAGCTTCTGGAACTAAGAGAGAATACATTTCTGTTGCTCTCAGTCACCCATCTTGTTGTAATTTGTTATGGAAGCCCAGGAAAACTAACAGAGTAATTTATGAGGCAACAGTGGATCACAGGTGCAATTAAGTAACTAAGTTACTCCTTTATGATATTCATTGACTTTTCAATGACTATGAAATCAAACACTTGTTTCTTTAGGCCATTTTTTTTTTTTCCCGTTTTGGGGGTGGCAATTTTGCAAAACTTCATCTGGAACTGCCTTCTTTGTCAGGAAAAGAGGGATGAGAAAAATTAAGCTATAATACATTGGGACATATAAAGCATACAACTTCATACCCAGAACCTGTGATCTACAGGTCCGTGCCTGAAACACAGCAATGCTGATATATTTGTTTTAGGCTAGCTTTATCACAGAGGGGAAGAAAAATACAGCGGTGCTTTTATAATTGCATGCACTGTGTTAGGGAGTATACATTTTGACTAAACAGTTTGTCTAGACGCTTACGACATCAAATCTCTGCTTGGAATTTTATACATATGTGAGTGGAAGAATTTTTCATAGACTAGCTTCTGATGCTATAAGTGCCCAAACTCATGTCTCCTCTGCTACCCACATGCTTCCAATGCTGCTCATTTGCATGTCATGATGTGAACTCTGACCCTGCGTCTCTGTGTTGTAAAGCTCAATGTGTCAGCACAGTGGGCGACAGGAGTGTTCCTGGAAACTATCCCTATACCAGGTTGGCTAGAAATGGCTTAATATACATGGAAGTGACTAAGAGATACATAGAAACGCTCAAAGTAAATATCCCTGGCTTAGCTTACCCTTAGCAGATACCTAATGTGCCCTTTCCCTGGGGAAGAAGCACTCTCTTCTCCTTGGCATTATGGACTCCAGGATGATTAACGGGCAATGCTGCCAGTGATCATTTTTGTCCCACTGTGAAGAACTCCTACCAGAGAATGAAGCATGCTCAAGAAAAGCAGAATTAAGATACACATTTTAGGGGAGAGGGAGGGGAATGTTAATTTCTAGTGACATCCCTCGATCCAGTTGTGTCTAAAACCAAATTTAGCTTTTCAGTTATATGAGCCAATACATTACCCCTCCCTGTTTTTGCTAAACTGAACTTGAATTGTCTTTTTCACTGTGGCATCCTAACTCCAAGAACCTGGCACATGAGGCAATAAATAAACATTTGTCGAATAAACGAATATCTTGGGGTTCTGTCACTTTCAAGCAAAGGAGATCTTACTAAATCAGGGAGACTTGAATTATATATGTGTATGCATGTACACAAGTAGATGTATACATGTACATTTCTATACATGTAATTATAATTATAATAAAGGTAGACTTGAAGTGCTGTAGACCAAGTGCTAGAGGTAGGACACTGAGAAGCACACACGGTTAGTTAAATAGAGAGGGAGAGCACATTTCACACAATAAACAAAGGTCTAGAGGAAGGAATGCACTGGGCATGCTCAGAACATGGGCGTGCAGTGGATGGAGGTAGTGAGTTTCTGAAGTAGGTGAATGGGTTGATGCCGAGAAGGCAGAGTTAGTCCATCTCTGAGAACTTTGAATAAGGAGCTGAAGAACTTGGAAATTATTTAGTAGCCAGTGAGGAACCCATGGTGATTTTGAGCAAATAAGTGAGATATCAACCCCTGGGTAGTTTCATTTGAACCAACAACCCAAAGCTTCTACCTAAAGGATATACTCTTACATAGTGAGACTCTGGGGCCATAGAGCAGGTTAGTAAAGATTTTTGAGAAAGAATATTCAAATTATACCCTGTAGTCCACTGCCATCTTTTGACCAGTCAAGCTTCTGTGATAATCTGGGGTTAAGTCCAGTCACTTCTCAAAAACCTATTTGGAACTTTTGCTATTCCAAAATAGAAATATGAAGGCCTGAAGGGAGATAAAAGAAAGAAAACC
Organism: Carlito syrichta; assembly: GCF_000164805.1. NCBI lineage: Eukaryota > Metazoa > Chordata > Mammalia > Primates > Tarsiidae > Carlito > Carlito syrichta. The sequence continues at coordinate 525,486 of NW_007260523.1, read as the reverse complement.
AAGAAAAATCAAGAAAATAGTTTTTAAAAACTTCAGGTCTATTTTAATTTTTGGAAAAATTTAAAGTGCCGAATAAAATATTTGAGATACATTTTCAGTAGTGATAAAGTGATCAGATGTTATAGAAGAGAAACAGCTTCTAAATACCTTTCTGAAGAGGCAGAAATTGTGTGAGTAGCTCAGAAGCTAAGGCCAAATTATGTAAACTGGTTGGAGCCTAGGGTAAGTAAAATAGATTAGACAGGAAAAAATAGGGTGTGCACAAATTAGATAGGGAGTTTTGAGAAAAAAATGATTATTTTATAAGAATTTGAGTTACAGTATATGACATACTTTACCCTTAGCCGAGGAAAATGACTAAATAGTGTAAATGTATTGCATTTATTTTGGCTGTTCTGCAATCTCTCGCCAATCTATAGAAGTGAAAAATAGGGTTTTCCTTTTGATTTTGAAAATTTCCAGAAATTTGAAGTTTCTAGTTTCCAGGTATCCTGCTATTTCTCCTGCATTTATGTCAATTTTCTTTCTTTTTTTTTAGTATCCTTTGTAAAGATGCATTTATTACTTCTAAGTAAATTTTTAGGAAGGGTTTAATTTTTTGCTTTCCTCTCTCTTAAACTGTTTCTTGCTTTGCTATCTATGATAGATTAAAAAAATGATCATAAGTGTTAACACTTTCTTTTTGGGAGGAAAGATACTTTGTGACACTCAGCTCCTAGCCTTTGTGGATAGAGAAGTCTCAGGATAAGACTCAATAATGAGATCCCTGGCGCAGTTGGGAGCAAATTGCTGAGATAAGAAAGAGACTGGGGAAACATGGGGAGATTTCAGACACCACTGGAGGTAGTTGAGATGGGTAAGCATATTTTTTAAAGTGTTTGTTTGGGACAAAACATGTCATGGCTGGGTGAGGTAGTTCATGCATGTAATCCTAGCATTTTGGGAGGCCAAGCTGGGAGGTTTGCTTGAGCCCAGGAGTTCGAGACTAGCCTGGGCAATATAGTGAGATCTCATCTCTACAAAAATTGGAAAATTAGCTGGATGTGGTGGCATGCGCCTGTACTTCCAGCTACCGGAGAAGCTGAGGTAGGAGGTTGAGGCTGAAGTGAGCCATGATCATACCACTGCACTCCAGCATGGGAGACAGAATGAGACTTCAACTCCAAAAAAAAAATGTTATATCCACCTCTGAAAATCCCTTAGACATTTTCATAAATATGTCCCATTTCCATTTACTGTGATTACAGTCATATTTGTGAATGTGCACGAGTTTGTCTAATTTGTCAATATGTCATGTTTGGATTCAAGGTGAAAGAAGAGTTCCTTAAGGTGGCCCAGTTTTATTTGGGTTACCTTTTTTTTGGTAAAGCATGCCATATTATGGCTTTTAAAACTATCAAAAGAAGACTTTCTATAAAAGGTCAAGACAACAACCAGAAAACAATATTTTTGTTCTCTAGTCCCTCTTAAGTGTTCTCGATTCTGTGTTGCTTAACATATGACCATTAACTTGTCCTCTCTGCTGTCATGTGGGCTCTACCAATTTCCTCCTTTCTAGTGAGCTTAGATGATGTCTCCGAGGTCACTGCAGTATTGTGGTCACCATCACGTCAGAGGCATCCACTCAAGACTTTGCTGCTGGTATCCATCAAGCTGCGGCTGATGTAGGAAAACGTGACTAACGTCATCTGGAGATGTTGCCACCACTGCCTTGTGAAGGGGTTTCTAATGCCTTTGAGACTACCGTGGTGCTACCCACAGTTGATATTGTCTTTGGCACGTCCTCTTCCAGATGCAGGTGTTGGTTGTTCCCTGCTTCAATTGCTGAATCCATTCTGTTCCCTTTTGGGTTTTCCTTTAGTTCATCTCTCCGGGATTCAGATGTAAGTCCACAGTGGTAGGACATGCTGGCTTGCCTCAAAAATACTCTTTCACACTGGCTTGTCCTGGGACTTTTCTTAGACGTTCTGACTCTCCCTTACCTTAGGACACGCTCTGTCCCAGGAGATGCTTCCCCCCTTCCACGGGAAGTCATCACATCCTTGGTCATAATTAGTCTTGTCTACACATCAACACAGGTTTAGGTCCTCAAGGTGAGATTACAGCTACATAGACAACAGTCTTCATAGTCCTTTCATTAGTATTCTCTTCTTTGATGAAATATGGTGATGAGCATACTATTAGGATAATTAGGTTGCTGTCTCATACTCAATAAAAATTCCAGCTTGGAAAAAGAGATGATCTTGTCTCTGTTATGTAAGTATTCATTCATTTGTTTCTTCATTCATTCAACATATTTAATTAGTAACTATTATATGCCAAAGGTTGTTCTAGGGATTGAGGACATACCAGCAACCAAGACAGACAAAATGCTTTTCTTTTTGGAGTTCATCTTCTCAAGGGGGAGGCAGACAATTAACAAGTAAGCTGACACTGTAATTTTAGATGGTGATAGGTCCTCTGAAGAAAATACATCAGGAGAGGAAAGAAAGGGTAACAGTGAGTGTTGCATGGAGACACTCTTTTGTAGGGAGACACACTAGGGAAGGGATCTCTGAAACACCAGAATTTTAGTTCTTTTAATTGCAGGTAAGTCCCTTCTGGAGTTTCATTGATGAAATGAGTTGAAGAGTTTATTCCATCTGTGTGCTGAGGTTAGATGTGTCATCTATTTCAACAATTTCAGTTCGGAGTTACTGGTTCATAAAGGAAAGGAGATACTCTGTCGATTTCAGGAAGAAAAATGAGCCCGACTCTTTCCCATGGGAGAGTGATCAATGTTTCCAGGAGCCTCTTCTTCATCCCCCTTCCTTCCTCCAATCTCAACCTCAGCTTTCTCCTTCTGTGGAGGTTGAAAGTGATGAGGATGATCTTCACTTTCTCATGACAGGACATAGTGTGGCTTTCATTTAACTGCATGCAACTGTAATGCATCAGCATATTCAAATAAAAAACGTATTTCCTCCAAACTTGTTGTTTGTTTGTTTGTTTTTACCTATTCTGAAAGACTCTAGTCTTACAGAGGAGTGTCCTAGGTCACTGAGCTGGTAACAGTCGTGAGAGCCATTCGTATTGACTGGCTATGATGTGTCAGAGACAGGGTTAAGTACTTTACCACATATTTGCTCCAAATTTCCTGTAAGACAAGTCTTGGTTTGTTCATTATACCTTGGAGGAAGTTGAGGTTGGACAGATTAAAAGATTCAGCCAAGTCCCACAAGCACTAAGCATTATTTTCTGCCTAATCCAAAGTGTACTCACTTTCTGCTAAATTGTGATCATTCTCAAGGAGACCCCAGATGGGTGGCATTTGTGTTTGACTCTGGATGACCCGTATTAGTCCATTTTGCATTGCTATAAAGGAATATACTGGACTGGGTAATTTATTTTAAAAAACAGGCTTATTTTGGCTCATGGTTTTGTAGGGTGCTGGCATCTACTGGGCTTCTGGTGAGGCCTCAGGAAACTTACAATCATAGCAAAAGGTGGAGAGGGAGTAGGAATGTCCCATGGCAAATGTGGAAGCAAGAGAGGAGGAGGTGGTGCTATGCTCCTTTAAATAATCAGTTCTCATGTGAATTAACAGAGTGAGAGCTCACTCATTCACAAGAATAGCACCAAGTTGTTCACTAGGGATCTGCCCCATGACCCAAACCCCAACCACTAGGCCTCACCTGCAACATTGGGGATCACATTTCAACATGAGATTTTATAGTTTGGACAACAATCCAAACTATATCAATGGTGATCTGAGGAACAGAAGAGCGCAGGGCAAGAATTCAAACTCAAGTGCCTAAACTGCACTGTAGTTAAGATTAAGAGTATGGGTCATTCAAGTCATACAAATCTAGGTTAAAACCCAGGCTATAGAACTCACTAGTGGTATAACTACGGGCAATTTCTGTAGCCTTTCTAATTCTTAGTTTCCTGATCTGCAAACGAGCATAATAAATATCTAACTCAAAGGATCATCTGGGAGAATTAAAAATGTTTGTTTGACCCTTCATAGCCAGGGGTTCCCACATTTACAGGTTCAACCAACTGAGGTAGAAGATATTCATTTAAAAAAAATAAATAATACAAATAAAAAACAATAAACTATAGCAATTATTTAAATACCATTTACACCGTAGTAGGTATTATAAGTAAACTAAAGATGATTTAAAATACATGGAAAAATGTGTGCATGCTATTATGCAAATACTGTGCCATTTTATGTAAAAGACTTGAGCATTGTAGATTTTGATGTCATGGGTCAGGAACCCATCCCCCTCGAATACTGAGGACAACTGTATTATGTTTTAAGAGCAAATTTTGGTGCATATGAAGCTCTCAATACATTCTACCTATTATTATTCTGTATCTCTGTGGCAGACCCTATTATTGCTAGCTTACAATCATCCTCATCCTGCTCTTTCTTTTCCTAAGAAAACCACAATTCTGTGTAGCTCCCAGGCAACCAAGATACTTGGCAGGCTTGACCTCCTCCTCATCCCTGGTGGGTGGTTCCTGATGGGTCTGAATCAGTGGTCCCATGATGAGCATTATCAATATCATCTGGGAACTTGTCATAAGTGCAAATTTTCTGGCCCCACATGAATAAAAACTCTAGGGGTAGAGTCCTGTAATCTGGGTGAGACTGGGTCACTTCTCGGTGATTCTGCTATGGACTAAAGTTTGGAAACTGCTGATCTAAACCAATCATGATCATATTTCCCTTTCCAATAGTTGGGTTAAGCATGGACACATCTTGATCTATAGGACCTGAGAAGAAGTCAGATGGGGGGAGGAGGAGGTACTAAGATTTTCTTTGCCAATTTAAAAAGGTGCATGAGAATAACTGCCTTCTTGGAGGATACCATGTTGATACGTGTATGTGACACCTGGACTACTTCTGTCACTTTGAAACTAAGAGAAAGATGTTTTCTAAGAAAGACAGAGCATAAAGTTAGAAAGTACCCAGGTCTTTGTTGATGCTGTGAGCTGCTGATTAAGCCAACTCCCAGATTTCCTCTTATATGCTATAATAAATATTATTGATGGTTCAGCCACTTTCAGTGGGTTTTTTTATTTGCAGCTGAAAGAAAACTCTCTGATATTCCCGTACAACAGTTGTCTCTTATGCATATCAGTGCTTTATGGAATGTAGAAAGATGGTGCATCGTAAATGTGCGCTTTAATCACACTAATTATTTATTTTCATTTGCTCTCTGTATTGGCGGTGGAGGGGCAAAGATTTCTTTTTTCCCTTAGACTCTAAATGAGCCAAAAAAAAAAAGCCAAACATTTGGATGAAGAGACACTTAGTTGTTCATATGTGTCCAAATGATCAGAATGTTTGGTTTCTGAAAATGAAACATCTGGAGAGCAAAGCAATGTTTTTACTTTTCAGTTGTATTTTGGTGTTATACAGAAACTGTTATTAAAAACAGGAAGAAAAGATTTATATGAGAAGTAGTATCACTTGAGAGCATCACTGACAAGCTGGCCTGCCCACATAGCAATTCATTCATTCATTTTTTTCTCATTCAAAAGAATATCTACCATGTGCAAGACATTGTGTTATGGGAGTGTAATTATGACTTCACATGTAAATATGACTTCATAGACTTAAAGATAGTCTTTGTCTTTCTGGACCACATGGCTTAATGGTGAGCAATTGTTATAATAAAACAGTTGTCGTGGTAAGATGTCAGTGGGACCTAAGGAAGGGTACTGCCATTCATTTAGTTATTTAACACAGGTTCATTTTATGTTTAATGACACTGGATGATTTTTCAGGCTTTGGGGCTATGGTAATAAGCGTGGTCAACCATGGCCCCTACTCTCTTATGTCTTAATTAGAAAGAAAGCCATGAATACATAAACACACACATAAATATACAATTATAAATTCAGATAAAGTTGTGAAAGAAAGAACAGTGTACAGTCAGAGAGAGTAATAGGAGTGATGTTATTTACTATGGGGGGGTCATCAGGAAAAAACTGTCTGAGAATGTGACATTTAAGCTAAAACCTGTAAAGTGAGTGGGTGTGAGCAAGATCAAGTTTGGGATGAGGAGAAGGAAAGGTTAGAAAAGTCTTCTTATAGGAAATGGCATTTGAGTTGAGTCTCAGAAGTCAAACTGATGTGGTAGGAATGTCTATATATGTACACATAAAGAAGACTGAGGAATACATCAAAATTCTAACAAGATTTTATCTCTGGTAATGGGCTAATGTGTACTTTTAATTTTCTTATTTCTTGTTTTCATCATTTACTATATTTTCTGTGTATTTCTTTTGTAATAAAAAATTACTTCAAAAAGTAATCATAGCTTGGCACGGTAGCTCATGCTTGTAACTCCAGGACTTTGAGAGGCCAAGGAGGGAGGATTGCTTGAGCCCAGAAGTTTAAGACCAGCCTAGGCAACATAGTAAGACCTTGCCTCTACAAAAATGAAAAAAATTAGCTGGACTTGGTGGCATACACCTGTGATCCCAGTTACTCAGGAGGCTTTGTTGAAAGGATCACTTGAGCCCGGGACTGCGAGGTTACAGTGAGCTATGACTGTATCACTGTACTCCAGCCTAGGTGACAGAGTGAGAGACCCTGTTTCTTAAAAGAAAAAAATAACATTAAAAAAGAAAGAAAAATGGATGTTTTCCAAACAGGCAATGATGTGGTCAGGATTGGAGTGTATGTGTGTCTGTGGGAGAGGTAGTATTTCCAGGCAAAGCAAATGGCTGGGCAACAGCTTGAGCATTTAAATAACTGCTAGTTACTAATAGCTTCTCACAATTACAGCATGGCAGAGGGGGCGGCGGGTGGGGGGCAATGAGAGATAAAACAGGAAAGTAGTCAAGGAGGCCCTTGTGTCATCAGAAAGGGCTTCGAGTTCACCCTGCAGTCAGTGGGGAGCAAAGTGATCGGATTTGTATTTTAGAGACATCTCCCTCGTGACAGTATGGAGATATATGGGACAACTGCGGTCATTAAGGTGAGCAACACTGGACAGGACAAGGAAAAGTTTCTTTCTTAAAACAGTATGTAGATTCAAGGGAGAGACCTGAGATTTGTCCTCCATGGCTTGTTTTGGGACAAGTAACTTGCCATTTCTCATCTGTGTAGATCACAATAGCTGACTTGTCTGATTAAAATATTAATTTCAAATTATTCATTTGACCGGTCTGATTTCACCCACCCAAACACCTGGATGGGTGAAATGCTTTAGCTTCAACTGTATATTTTAGTGTCCTGTGGCTCCAGTCTTCCTTTTATCTGGTCACTGCCATGACTTCTACGGGGATCTTTATTTTTCATTTTTAAAAATTTTAAAGATGTGGAGTACAATTCAGGGCTATGTGGATCTTAAGAGGCAGAGATACCTGTCCTTTTCCTACCTGAGAGATCAGAATGAAGCAGTTTCTGTAGAATGATAGACCTCCTCAGATGAAAATTCTACTGAAATATAAACTGTCCATTTTGTTTTTCTGATACCAACTTTTTGTGCAGGTTTTGGTTTTGTCTATTTATTTCAACCAAATCTGAGGTCTCCATGACTACAATAGAAGAACAGAAGGGACAGAATACTTCTGTGTTGGAACATCCTAAATGGTATTGTTTATTATAAAATGTGGATATTTTAAAGGATGCCCACATTTTTTAAAAGGTGTAAATGCTGTTCATATGGTGTTCTAAGCCAGAGACATTTTTATGCTCTAGCCGTGGGTGATATGTGAGCACATTTGAAAGTTATATCAATAAGGACTCTAGAAACAGACTAAAAGGATGGCCAAATTTTATAGTCCAATACAGATGGAACAAGATGTGTTTATTTACTTAGCCTCCAGGACAGGGCCTGGGCTCTCCATGACTTGAGTAGTGAGGTCAGATGTGGCCATGGATTGATGTCTGAGTTGTTGTATAAGTTGACATTCTGAATGCCTGAGTGAAGCTTCAGGAAAAGCTGTCACATTTTTAAGGGTGTGTGGCTAGACTGCTTAGCATGATCAGGACATGATGGTAAGCCCAGCATGCTTTTTTAAGTGGCTGTGCATGTGTTTGGGGCTTTGGAGTTAGACCGATTTCATCTCTGTCACTATCTGTGTGACTTAGATTTCTTCACCTGTTAAATGGGATAACAAAGTACACTGTGCAGGATTGTTGTTGTAGGGAGTAAATGAGATAATATTTATAAAATTCCTGGCATTTAGTAAGCTCTCAAAAATTGCTACACCTACTATAGTTGTCATTCATACTCTGAAGCTACAGAGAGCTATGCAAGCAACTGCTCAATACTTTTGATTTCTAAACAACATGAATTAGAAGCACTGGGGTGGTAGAAAGCAAAGGAGGTAAAAATGGATTAACATGGTGGAAAGATCAGGTCAGGGTTTCCTGCTGTTCAAGGAGCTGGGATTCCAGGCCTAGTGCAGTATCTAGAGAGTTCTGGAAGTTAGTCAGTATCTGTAGCTGACATATTCTGGCTGCCAATGCAGATGCCTGTCCTCGGGCCCCCAGTAGACAGAGGTTAGGGCAAATTGCCAGCATGCAGCCATGTCACTCAGTTGGATGGTTTCATGGCTCTAGATGGGGGTAATGCTGGCTGACCCTGGCCCACTGAGTAGCTGTCTCAATATTTGTCACTGGTGTATGTCCCCAGTCACGCATCAGTCCTCCTTTCCTCCCTCCTGGGTCTTGTCCTAGTCAGGTGCTCTGTTTCCAGTCAGGTACCCAGTCTGTGTCCTATTTTGCTTCACAGTTTAAGGAGAGCAAACCTTTCCAAAGGTAAAGTATTTGTGGACAAGGTGGGACCTGTGTCATTTTAAAAAGGACTCTTGGAAAGTGGAAGAATGATGTTTTAATGGCAGAAGGATAGAAAACAGATTGATATTTGGGGTTGGGGGCTCTGTCTGGCACTTGTGATTGGGATACATCATGGTGAAGTGGCCACACTGTCTACTCAGGAGACCAATTCTTAGCAGGAATAGTATCTTTAACCATTACCTGAAAAAGGCAAATAATCTGGGGAATATTCAGTACAGAAGCTGCTGGCTCACCACCTGTTCACTTCCAGCCTGGTATACTATGGGCTGCCAGGAACTTTTTTGAAGAGCAAGGTCCTCACTTGCCTGCCCAGCTCAGGAGTCCCGTGCGAGGGGGTGTTCGCTGCCAGTGTCTTTGCATTTCTTGTATTGGGACCCACACTTGTGAGTACCTTAAAATGCCTTTGGTTTCCTGATGCTTGCTACGCTGTGCTACCATGAAGGTGCTAGGGGAAAGTTTGCAGGGAAGGGAGACAGAAAGTTCTCTGAACATGGAAAATGCTACAATGGGAAATTTCTTTCCAGAGACCCTTGACTTCCATGACAACATGGAAATGATATCACTACTGCCTACATTTTTGGAACACTTTCTGTCTCAGGTACCATGTTAAGCACTTTTCATCATGTATTAGATGCCTGTTGTTTTTGCTTGTTCTTCATTTCTCCTCGTTTTCTGGTAGCAACACCTTGATTTTCCTTTTGGGACCCACCTATTCACCATTGCATGTCATCTTCGGGGGTCTTTTGTTTTGTTTATGTCCCCTTCACCCCATTGGTGGGGGAGGGATCCCTGGTGTAGGGTTATAGGAATGACTGAACACTGGGCAGATAACGTGGTCAGCATTGAGTTAGTCACATATACTCACAGCTTGGGGAAGGAGGACATCACAGTCCACGCACGCCCATATGAGGACTCAAGTGTACAAGTAGGGGCTGTGGGAGACAGACTTTGTAGTATCAAGAGAGTGGGGGATTCTGCTACATATAATGATGTGATTGGATCATTTTAATATCTCCATAGGCTGGCAGGGAGTTGAAACCCACTACTCAGGGCTAAATAGGAATTGTACTTTGTTCATTTCATAAGGAAGATGGTTTGATTAGAAGAATTTATTTGTAGTAGCAGAGGGGGAGGGAAATTTGCAGTTAGGTTATTCAAGTTCTTTCTCATGTTCCCTAGATGTCAAAGCACACATAATATTGGGCTACAATTTTAGGACTCATGCCACACATGTGAATCAAAGTTCCATGCCCCTCTCCGGTAAAGAGGATGGGTATGTGACCTGGTGCTTCTGATAGGGCTGCCTCAAAGAAATAATTCATTCCTATAACTCACTTACGTGACATGGTGCTTCCCTGGTCCCTGCCTTTTCTGGGGCCCAAACATTTTGTTTTGTTCTGCTGGGTCTGAGAGATATTTTATTGCTTAAGTTTCTGTTGCTTCCAACTGAGAACTATAACTGTTTCACATTTATTTGACATAATGACCATTAAAAAAGGTGATTTTTATAATCTCCATCTTACAGACAAGAATACTGAGGCAAGAGATGCTAAAATTGCTCAAACTCAAGTGGGGAGAGTTGAGAAAATAAGAATTAGATTGGCAGTCAGGTGTGTGAGAACCAATCAGGTTCTCCCTTGGAAATATGAAATGTGAGTAAAAGAAGGATTAAAAAATGATTGGAGTCTATTAATTCTCACAGGGCTGCCCCAAAGAAAATGTTCATTCCTATAACTCAGAACCTTGGTGCTTTGTTGGTCTCTGCCTTTCCTGGGGCCCAAAAATTTAGTTTAGTTTTTTTTTTTTTGCTGGGTCTGAGAGATATTTAATTGCTTAAGTTTCTCAGAGTTTCTATTGCTTGTGACCAAGAACTATAACTGTTTCACATTTATTTGACATAATGACCATAAAGAAGAGGCGATTTTTATTATCTCCATTTTACAGATAAGAATACTGAGGCAAGAGATGCTAAATTTGCTCAAACTCAAAACAAATGGGCAGAGTTGAGAAAATAAGAATTAGGTTGGCAATAGTTCGCAACTCTGAAAATTTTTCTCAAAGACAGGGAATAGGGATAACTTGTCAGAACTTTAAATGCCCACTAGGCAGGGGAGTGCCAATGAGATACATTGTCACCCTGTGGCCAAACCTGATATACCCCCTTGGATGTGCTTATCCAGTCTTTGGCCACAAGTGGTCACTTACAGTTCACCAGGAGCTAAGGAAACTTCATCCCTGAGTTCTAAAAATGATTAGATGTGAGGTGTCACATTGATGTGGAGGTCATTAATTAGAGAAAGGTCATTGTCTCCAACTGGCTCTGAAGGGGTTGTGCCAAGAGTACTCTGGCTTGAGTGGGAATGGGAAGGGTGTGTGTGTGTGTGTGTGTGTGTGTGTGTGTGTGAGAGAGAGAGAGAGAGAGAGAGAGAGAGAACATGTGTATCTATGTGTACTTTATAGCTAAGATTCCTGAGTCTTTTCTGACAACATGCACTTATGCCTGGACTTTGGTAAGCAAAGACAGAAGGGTTAAGGAAAGCAAAATTTGTTAGAGTGGAAATTATGAGACCCTAGGTTTTCCTACTAAGAAATAAGATACATAAAATCAAGAAAGTGAAAAAAGGTGGAAAATGCTCTAAAAGGGATAAAACAAAAACAAAAACCCACACAGCTGTTAAAAAAAATCAGGAAAAGGAAGAGCCCCTAATACTGAGAGAAACAGAGAGGTGTGTGGAAAATGAGAAAAAGGCACTTTGGTGAGGCTACTCTTTCCTAGGTGAAAGGATGTCACCGTCTCAGCAGCCTGCACAGGTAATTCTTTTCTTCTCATCTTTTGCCTGCTCAGAGCTGCTCAGGGAGCAGATGTTGGGAGGAGCAGTGTCTGGGTTCAGAGGTCACCACCACATGGTTGTGGTCCAAGAGGAGGTGGCTTTCTGCTGACACAACATCCCTGAAGCAGGGGGCATGACCTGGTGATAGCCCTGGGCCCTGTTCACTCAGGGGGCCCAAACTTGCTTCTCAAACTTTGAAGTCTGTGGTTCTCAGCTAGATCTGAGAGCCTCGAGGCAGAAGGACACACTCAGCCTCTGTCTGGGAGCCAGCCCGGTGGCAGGAGAAATGGAGCCGTGCTAAGACATGCAGAGCTAAAATTATCCTGCCCTTATTTCTGCAGCTGAAAGACACATGCTGTGAATGTCATGGGTATTAAGCTGTCAGTCCATTGATGGCTTCCAACCCCTTGTTTAAGCCATGATTTCATCTCAGGATATGGGGAGTCCAGGCGTGCCTCGGTAGAGAAAAGGAACTTCTTCTTAATACAGGGCTGGCAGCAGCTGAGGCCCAGTCTGTCTCTGCTCCATATGTCTTCAAGGATCACCACAGGTCCCAGGCCGGGGGGGGTCCTTTCCAACACTACCTGGGAGAAAAAGGGTTTCTTTTCCCATGGGGGAAACGTCCTTTGTCATGTCACATTGTGAAGGATGAGGCCTGAAAAGAAGATACGCAAAGGAAAGCAGATCCTTTCTGGTTAATTCCTTGAATGACTAGAACTTCTTTCCAGGGTTGTTGCTACTTAACTTGTTGATTAGAGTTTGGAGTCATACTGCCTTGGTTGAATTCTATATGTACAACTCACAAACCATGTGACCGTGTCCACTTACTTAACATTTTAAGCCTTAGTTTTACCATCTGTACAATGACAAACTCACCTCATGGCTTTTTGTGCTGATTGAAGGAAATAATTCCCATAAAAACCTTGGCACCATGCTGGCATATTGAAAATACCTAATAAATGTGGTTTATTGATTATGATGAAGATTAAATAGTTGTCTTAGATACCTCTGCTCTTTGGACTTTTCTTGGCAATATTGTGGAGATCATCTGGTCCAAAGTTAGGGGGTTATAGAAATTATTTCCCTACTGATGGTTTGGCAAATACTGAAATAAAATCTTAATGCCTTTGGCACATCTTACCCAGTTTTATACTTGGATTTGGACTTCTGGGTTCAAAGCCAAGTTTAAGTGGCCAATGTTCTTAGAAAGTTGGCTCAAACCATGATTGACTCCAGTGTTCTTAGTGGGCATGAGGCCATGTTCCTCAGCTGGACCAGCTTGGAGCAAAGCAAAGTAAAACAGGTTGCCTTCGCCTCTCAAGCCTCCTTCCTTGGGGTTTCTTTTATAAATAGAAGTAGCCTCTTAGACATGATCTTATTTTGTACTATCAATACCTAATTTTAGAAAAGGATCTGAAATGAATTTGTACTGAGGGGTAAACAACCATCAGCCCCATGTGTGACCTCTTCAGGGGAATTTAGATTTTGATATAAAATAATATCCTCCCCTGCTTATTTTGAGTTAACTCACAGGTGTGGAAGGCATGGGGGCGGGTATCAGGTCTTCCTACCTAGGTGGTTAATTACCTGCTCTATCCTGGTCTTCAAAGCTCTCATCTGTAGCTCAGCCCTGGCAGGTGGCTTGATTAGCAGCACCGGAACAAGGGAGCCACATTATTGTCCTGATTTACAAGAGGAGGTGCTGACAATGACAATGTTGGCCCTAGGTGAGTCTGGCTGGAGTATCTTGTGTGAATTCTTCCCTCACTCCTAGCCTGAGGTCACCTTCCAGCAATCAATATGTCAAGGATGGCCTGAGTCCCACATGGTTTCTCCAGGAGTGGAGGCAGTGAGGATGGGTTTGGGATTCACACCCACCAAGTATTGTGCACATAATCTGCATTGCCAATTGTTCTTTCCATAGTGGGAATGGAAAGGAACTGGCTTTGGGGGGGGAGAGACTGGGTGAAGGGTTAGTACTGCGGAGCTCCCGCTGTCCCACTCTACATGTGGGTCCAAGATGGCCCCACTTACCAGTTTTTGCAGAGCTGCCATATTTTTCTTCTATGGAGGGCTGAATTCAAGATGGTTTCTGGCCCTTGACAGGTAGTTTAATGCAGATTCCAGGCAAAGAGATAATCCAAAAGAAAGTCCTGTGAAGGGCCTTCCTGAGAAGAGTTTAACTGAGGACAATGAGAGACACTGAGTAGTTGCTTCTTCAGTGATTAACTCCTCAACACATTCAGACATGCGGTCTCAAGGTGAAACCTCTCCAACCCATTTTCCAGAGCTCTCTTGTACCCTGGTACATGATTCTTTTGCTATTTTATGCAACCTGAGGAAAATATGTATTTTATACAAATGGAGAAACAGAAAATTGCAGTCATGGTTATTGGAGGACTCACTATTTGTCTGAGTACCATTTGATCAAAAGCTACCTGGGCCCTGTACATATCTGAGTTAAAAACAGTACTATTTAGGCTTATAGTTAAAGCTATAGTGAAATCTGAATTGTATAAATGTAATGTCTTTATATACTTTTCCTAAGAAGGTGGCAAACTTCTTCACGTCAGAAACGATTTCATTTCTAGTTTACATCTCCTGAGAAACCAAGTGTTGCACTGTACCATTTGTTGGTGTACAATAAATACTTATTAAATGAATGATACAATTTGCGGTTTAACTCCTACAAATTTTTATCTCAAACCAGCTTTTCTCAACACTCAGCCCACTCCGCATAACCCCCCTGACTTTCCAGTCAATGAGAGCTGAGGGAATGCAAACAAAATGTAATTAGGAAGGTGAATCTACTTTGAAATGCACTTCTATAAACAAATGTAGGCCAAAGGCAAATTTAAATGATTTTCAAAATTGTCTGTGGTTATTATCTGTGACCCTGTGCTGGCCCAATTTTTACAGATAATCAGGTTATAGCTGATATCGGTTCTGTATTTCCACTGTAGAACAGAGGTAGAAGGTGAAGGATTCTGTACGTGTGGATTAAAAGAAAAGAAAGCCATTAAAAACCCTGAAGTTGGGAAGAGTTGAAAACAAAAACAAAAGAATATTACTTTTCTTAACTGAGGTCTATGCAAATACATCTTTAGGCCACCCCTCCCCAACCCCAATTCTATTTGCTGTCTCCTCAGGTTAGCCCAGTGATGGGGGTGGAGTGTGGGTGGTAGGTAGGATTTGTGGGTTAGAGCAGTTTGTTATTCAGATTAGTGTAATCTCCTCTTGAGATAACATGATTTTCCCAGCTCCCAGGGAAGGTTCTGTTTATTTGTTACGATGTAAGCCTCTCTCCCAGAAATTTGGGTTGCAGGAGAAAATGCTCCTTTCCCTTCAAAAGGCATGTGTGAGGAATTTGTAAAGGGTAAGGAATCTTCGTAAAATTTAGGTCAGGGCACTGACTTAGAATTGCATACTCAGATAGAAATGTCCAGAACTCTATCTAGTCTAGCATTACAGAGTGCATGGCACATAACAGGTACTCAGAGAGGATATCTTGCTGGATGGATGAATGGGTGAGTGCATGAATAAACTTGCTGGAAACAATCAAAATGTTCCTTTCCTGTCTCTTTGTCATTGCCTACACATAGCAATGAACCACTGCCCTCCCCTTCAGAGGAGGCGACTTACTGGGCTATGTATTTGCAGTTAGGTGGACTGTGAATATAATAGGTGGGCGTCTATTTGGTCTAAGTCAAGAAGCAAAAATTTTTACCTCCTTCAAGATATAGGACCTGGCCTGAAATTTTCATCATTATTATCATTATGGGTTAGATGACAATGTTGAAGAATTGAATTTCTTTTCTTTTTTGACTCGGTCTCACTCTGTCACCCAGACTGGAGTGCAGTGGCATGATCAGGGTTCACTGCAGCCTAGACCTCCTGGCCTCAGTTGATCCTTCTGCCTCAGTCTACTGATTAGCTGGGACTATAGGTTCATGCCACCACACCCAGCTAATTTTTTTTATTTTTGTTGAGACAGGATCTCACTATGCTGCCCAGGCTGGTCTCAAGCTCCTGGGCTCAAGCAATCCTCTCATCCCGGCCTCCCAAAGTGCTCGGATTACAGACATGAGCCACCGTGCTAGGACCTCAATATCATGTTTGACACCTTTAACATGTTTACAAGAAAATATAATATACATATCAGATAAATTTACATGATGAATTTATTATAATAATTCACAAAACATGTAATTCATTCACTAAAACTGGGAAACTTGGAAAGAATATTGGACTGGGATTTGGAAAACTTGCACTTAAATCCCAGTTCTGTTATGTTGCTCACTATAAATTCTTTTTTTTTTTTTTTTCATTAATCAGTATTTTTTATTATGGTTTTGTGGGGTACAGTTAAAGGGTTAGGTGTACAATGACGTTTCATTCAGGCACCCTGTAGATAAGAAGTGTTTTCCCATCCCCCGACAGATATTTGCTACTGTTAATCCCATCCCCCTCCCCCCCATAGTTTCACAGTACCATCCGTCATTTTCTCATAGTATTGCATTGGATGTTCAAGGTCCATTATATGAGTGAGAACATGATAAATTCTTAAATAATTAGTTTTTCTGATGTCTCAATTTCCTCCAAGGTAAGTAGCCCACTGGATTGTTGTGACGATCAAATTAGTTGATTGTGAAAGAGTCCTTTTGAATACAAAATTTCCAATTCAAAGCACTTTCAAATACAAGATTTCATCAGCTAGCAAAAATTAGAGATCGTGTTATTATTATTTTGGAGTCAGGATCTCACTCTGTCGCTGAGGCTGGAGTGCAGTGGCATGATCAAAGCTCACCATAGCCATGACCTCCTGGGCTCAGGTGATCCTTCTGCTTCAGCCTCCTGAGTAACGAGGGCTACAGACACGTGACACCATGCCCAGCTAATTTTTTGAGTTTTTTTTTTCTTGCGGTGGCAAGGCCTTGCTATGTTGCCTAGGCTGGTCTCGAACACCTGGACTCAAGAAATCCTCTTGTCTTGGCCTCCCAAAGTGCTAGGATTACAGGTGTGAGCCACCGCGTACAGCCCTGCATTATTTTTTTAAGTCAAGTGCTGTTTCGGTTTTGTGTTATTAATACAATGAGAACTCCAACAAAAAGTGTTTCGTCTCCCTAAGACACCCATGACTTCCAGCAACTCTGCTGTTTCATAAAGGCTATGGAAATTAGAAGGTGGAAGATCCACCTTGCATCTTCTGCGCCCAAGGTCAGCCCGAGGCTGAATCCTGAGTGTCATCTGGAATACAACCCTGGATCAACACGTCCTTCCTATCGAAAGAGAAGCCAAGAAGAGGAATGGTTTTGGTTACATTTCCAGGAGGGATGCTGAGGCCTCAGCTTGGTGTGCTAACTGAAATACACAGGGACAAAGTAGCCCACTGAGGAGCACTGTGTGTGTGGTGGGGGGAAGTGTTTTGGGGGCCAGGCTGGGGTGAATGGTTACACCTGCTTCCTTCTATTTACCGGAGCAAATGGCTTCAGCTGCTGCCCAGCAACAGCAGTTTCATAAAAGCCTTTGAGAGTAGCTTTGAAAATGTGTCAGCCAATAACTAAGCAGGACCCAGCCTAACAGCCGAGGGAGCCCCCTCCCCCGCGCCGGAGCAGAGAATCCGAAAGGAGCAGATGGAGGCCCTTCTCTCCCAGGCAAGCTCAAGGGCGCATTGTTGGGTGCTCAGGACTCGGAACCTGAGACCAAGTCAGGCTCCTCACAGCTTTTGCTCTTGGTCCAAAGCTCCAGAAGGAGCCTGATGAGGCTCTCTGCAGTTTCCTTTGCAGGGTGTGAAATACCGGATCTTATCCAGGGCAGGCGCCCTGTCAGGGTTCTCTCTCCTGTTAAATCGGCCTCGAGTCTTCTCATGTGTCATTAATCAAGCAGCTGAACCACGCTGGCGCTGCTGGAGCCCGGCATTCATTATAGTCCCCGAGGGATCCCTTTCTTCAGATCCCAGAAGTTTTGGCTCCCAGGAATAGAGATACACAATCCTACCGGGAAGGCCCGGGCCAGCCACTTTGCAGGCACTCAAGGGCCTTTCCCTGCATCCCTCCCCAGGATTTGAAAGCCCCGTTGCAACCTCTAGGGCTCTGTGAATCCCCTCGGGTTCCTAGGGTCCCTACAGCAACAAAGCCGACTTTGGGAAGCACAGAGGCCCTGTATGGAAGCTTCTAAGGACACCGCCACGTGACTCGTGCCATTCCCTGGGTCTTGAGAGTTGGGAAAGTCCTTGGACCAGTTTTCCTTGGTCCCCTGCCTGGGTTCTGGGAGCTACTCTTTGCTTCCAGGAAGAGGGGAGGAGCTGTCTGCCTGGAGAAGCCCACCTCCTCCTCTCTCACCCCATCCCCTCCTTCCATACACTCTGTGAAAGCTCTTCCTTTCATTTCTGAACACTGAGCCTTGTGGAAAAACACCCATTCAGTCATGGCTCCCCTTTCAATTCCTTTAATCTTCGATGGAATAAATGAAATGAATGAAGGCCTGCCTCTAGGGTGATGTGAAAACCCCTCTGGCCCAGGGACGAGGCATGCAGGGTGAGGAAAGCACAGCAGCCGGAGAGGCAGCTGTTAATAAGAAAAGATGAATCAAAATGCACAAGTCATAGCTCCCTCTGTGCAGTAGTCTATCTTCTGCTTTAATCTTCTCAGAATCATGAAAAACAATATAATTTCTTCCAAATAAATAGTTTTATGTCTCTCTGGGTTCTCTTTTTAGCAAACATGCAGTAAGTCTATGAGCACTTGGACAGACATTCTGAATATAAGTAACTACATATTCATTACAGAGATGTATGCAAACGGTTACACACACGTTCTGATTCTCCTTGGTCTAATTTATACAGTGAATTCTGTGCTATGAAGTAAGAGTTATCTCAAATAAAATAATGATAAGCACCTGACTCCAGTTGGGGTTACACTTTCTAGTCAGGACTGGTGAAATTTTGAACACTGCAAAAGGATATGCTCAGTAACCAATCCACCCTCCTCCATATAATATTGCTGGGTTTTTTTTCATCCACAAAAAAGCAGAAGTCTTGGGGAAAGAGCTATGTGGCTTCAATCTTGGGGGGGGGGGATAAGCATCAAGGAGCGACTTTAGGCTGCTTCTAGGATTTTATTTTATATTTTTTTGAGTTGGGGTCTCACTCTGTCACCCAGGCTGGAGTGCAGTGGCATGATCACGGCTTACCACAGCCTTAACATCCTGGGATCAGTAGATCCTTTTGCCTCAGCCTCCTGAGTAGCTGGGCTACAGGCATGCGCCACCATATCTGGCTAATTTTTAAAATTTTTTGTAGAAACAAGTTCTCACTATGTTGCCCAGGCTGGTCTCAAACTCCTGGTCTCAAGCAATCCTCCTGCCTTGGCTTCTCCCCAAAGTGTTGGGATTACAGGTATAAGCCACCATGTCTGGATGCTTCTAGGACTTTATAGAATTACTTTTTGACTTTCCAGAGAAAAGAGATTATTATCCTTTGAGGAAATTTTTGAGTAGAAACCAATAATAATAAATTATTTTGTGTTTCTATGTAGCAGATGTTGTTGTAAGTATACAGATATCAATTTATTTATGACCCCTTATTACAGATGCAAAAATTGAGACACAGGAGAGCTAAATCACTTGCCTAAAGTCACGCAACTTTTAAATGGTGGAGCTTGGATTCAAACCAAGGCAGTCTAGTTCCAGAGCCTGCCCTCTTAATAACTATATGATGGACACAGTAAAACTAAGCAATCAAATGAAGAAGCAAACCAAACAAAGACTGGATGATCAATCAGTTTGTAGACTTTGCATGGCTTGGGCTTCTTCTTTCTCCCTAATTTTACCTTTATCTTGATTCTATTGGCAAGCTACCACCGTGCCAGAGAGTAGCAGGGGATGGGCGAGACAGGGGAGTGCGACTCTGCTCACTTTCAATGATCGTTGTTCTAGTAAGTGTCAGAGGAAGACGACAATTGGTGATGTGCGCCATCCTCCTCGGTATTGCCAGTATTACCTCTAGGTCTCTGAATTGGAGACATTAACACACTAAAGCTTTCGGAAGCCCCACAAGTTCTCATGGCTTTACTTTTCTCTTACTTTAGTTTGAATCAGTCTAAAAAACAATCAGCTGGCATTTGGCAATGAACACTTATAGGATTCCATTAGCTGAAAAACTGATTATGTTTTTAACACAACTTAATTTTTTTGGGAAGATTGGCTGGGGTGAGGGGTAGTTACCAATCTTACCATACTATAGATACACACCAATTATAAGACATCTTGGCTGTAGAATTGTGAAAATGAGGGAAAATAAATGTTTTAGAATTGAGAAAATATAGTATTTTATTTCTATCTTTCAACAAGAATTGAATCTTGTTATAGTAGCATTTTGAAAGGGTTCTTCTTATGTGGTCTGCCCTCTCTGGGTATCAGAATTTTGATTACAGTTGTCAGACGGAGTTCAGCCTGGTTCAGATATCTATTTTTAACAATAGCTGAAGGGGTTCTTTTTTTTCAAGACAAGAGAAAGATTACTTAAGAATTAGGAAACTGACTCATGGATAGGGTCTGAGTTTTCTGCTTGTTAGGAGGAAACTGGTTTTAAGGGGTTACCTCTTAATGGGCTGAAAATTGAGTGAAGATTCTTACCTGCAGTAGCAGGGTAGGATAAAGTCAGAAAGATAAGTCAGTTTTGACCTTGCCAAGGAAAGTCAAGGGTTTCAAACTCTAGACATAAATGCAAGTACCAAGATTGTGGTAGATTCATCATAAAAATGGTTATAATTCTCTACCTTTCTCAGCATCCATGCCTTTAAAATGTGAATTGGGCAACACCTTTGGGTCCCCTCCCACTGTGGGAGCTTTTCTGTCCTCTCAATAAATCCTGCTTTAAAAAAAAAAGTGAATTGTGGGCCAGGTTCAGTGGCTCAGCCTGTAATCCCAGCACTTTGGGAGGCTGAGGCGAGTAGATTACCTGAGCCCACAGGTTTGAGATCAGCCTGGGCAACTTGGTGAGAACTTGTCTCTACAATAAAAAAATAAAAAAAATAAAAAAATTAGCCAGGCATGGTAGCGTGAGCCTGTAGTTCTGGTTACTTGGAAGACTGAGGTGGAATGATCGCTGGAGCCCAGCAAGTCGATGCTGGAGTAGCTGTGAGTGTGTTACTGCACTCCAACCTGGGAGATGGAGTGAGACATCAACTCAGAAAAAAAAAAGTGAATTGTGGTTTTTCTCATCAAAATGTGGAGTCTGAAAAAAATTGGCCGTCTGTTTCCCTGCCTCTTGAATCTGGGTGGGCTTTATGACTTTGTCTGGCCATTAAAATGTGGCAGAGCAAGGTTACACCGAGATTACAAATCTGGCTTCAAGAGGTCTTTGTACTTCTGCTGTTTTTCTTGAGACTCCTACCTCTGCCATTAAAAAAACAAAACAACAACAACAAAAAAACTTGGCTAGCCAGATGGATGATGAGAAACATGTGACCCAGTCACCCTGCTCATCCTAGTCAACAGAAAGCCCAATGACATTATACAAGTTATCCTAGACCAGTCGCTGATCCACCAACTGACTTCAGGTTCATGACCCCACACAATGAAGGTTGGTCAAGCCTGGCCCAGATAAGCAGCATTAGCTAAATGGCTCAGAGATTCGTGGTCAATAACAAATGATGATTATTTTAAACTATTAAGTTTGTGAGTGGATCTGTTGTAGTGGTAGGAGGGGTCGAAGCCTGCTCCAGTGTAGGCTTCCAGAGTGAATATGAAAAAAGACTATCTTTAGCAGAAATTATGGATGTGAAACTATTTCTTAGGTGCTCTTACCAAACATCTTTTCTGATTGTGATTCTTTAGTATTCCAAGTAACTGTTTCATGCATGCAATGAGGTAGGCCAGTGGTTCCCAAATACAGTCTATCTATTTGAGGTACCAGTCAAAGCTAAAGTCACTACTGACCACAGACCATGAGAGGAAAAAAAAAACAACACAATGCAGTGCAGGCATCTGCACGTGTATGTGTGTAGATAGTTCTCTATGTCAATATCTATGTAAGTGAGTATGAGGTTGCCAACTGTGTATTAAAGAAAAAAAAATAATTACCTTGAGGAAAAGAAGCATTGACTGAGGTTTCAGAAGAAAAAAAGCACAAGTAAATTTTTTAACAGAAATGAAGTCAGGATGAATAAATTAAAGATGGTTGGTGTTCAGGGAAGAAAACTGAAATTTGGGCTACTCCATGATATATCAGTAAGCCTTTGCTGTGTAACAAAACATCCTAAACATAGTGGCTTAACATAACCATTTATTAGTTCATAATGTTGTGAGTCAGTTGGTCAATCCTTCAGGTTTAAGTTGGCTTAGCTAATTTTGGCTGGCTCACTCCATGTGTGAACAATGGATTGGCTGGTGGCTGGATTATCTAGTATGACCTCACTCACATATCTGGCAGTTGACTGACTGTTGGCTGATACAGTAGTGGTGACTGGATTACATGTTTTTTCTCATGCAGTGAATTAGTACAGGGCTCCTCATGTGGAGGGCTCCAAGAGCAGCAAGAGAGAGCAAGTCCCAATTCATAAATGCTTTTCAAGCCTCTACTTGCATCCTATTTGCTACTGTTCCACTGGCCAAAGCAAGTTACATAGCTAACCCTGGAGTCACTGTAGGAGTGAGTACCCATGAGCATAGTTGCAGAGAGCTGTAAACAAATTAAGGGCCATCCTGTAACAGTCTACCACAGCTACTAATAATACCCTAGAGTGATCTTATCAAATCACTAAGTGTCTTTTGTTCAAACTGCTTTAATAATTTATTTACGTTGAAGCCAGGAAGATAAAAAGAGTGCAGAATTATAGAATTATAGAGTTAGAAACAAATTTATACATAAGCCAGTCTTTAACAGAAGAAGAAATGGAGACCCAAAGAAGTAGAATGACTTGCCAAAGAGACAGCTAGGTACTAATACATATTCTAAACATCTATGCCTTTACTTGAAGAATTTAATAATCTAGGATGAGAGGTGAAACTCCATTTCATCATCAATATTTTGAGCACCTGGGCATCCCACAGGTGAGGAAATTAGAGTGAAACGAGATTTTGTCTCTGCCTTCATGGAGCTTATGGTCTAGCAGATACAGACAAGAAAACTAAAATACTAAATACTAGTACTAAAACATCGTATGCTAGGGCAGAGGGGATCTCCATTAGTCTAAGCTCTTTATTTACAAACTCATTAATCTCGTACAATGAGTAGCCGTCTATTATAGGAAAAGACACTGTGGTAGAGGGAGATAAACCGACTTGCTCAGGTCCCAACACTGGCAAGCAACTGACCCGGGATTTGTACTGAGAGTCCCTCTCTGACTCCAGAGCTTGTGTTCTTCATTACACTCCTCTGCTGCCTAAGGAAATGGGACTGGGAGAGTAGATGGAGCTGAAGGGTCCTTCAGACAGGATGATCAGGCTGAGGACAGAATTTCCCCATAGGTACTCTACCTTCTATTCTAAGTGTGAGATATCACAAGTTTTACGCTCTGTGGATGATGCCTGAGTGATTGTGTGTGTGTGCGTGCTCATGCTCACATGCAGACCTGTGCCCATATGTGCCTAAGTCCAGGGAGAGGTGAGTTTCATGGCTCTCTATATAAATTGCTCCATGTGGTGTTCAGACTCTTTTTTCCCCTACTATTATCTATATTGTCTATAACTACTCTATCTTACAATACCCATACCTATACCTACACCTACACCTATGCCTGTATCTGTATCTGTATCTATGTATCTATAACTCTATATTCATCCATCCATTTTCTTTCTATCTGGAATCTCCTAACTCCTTCCTACACTAAGATCGATTGCTTTGGTTGTGTTTCCCCGTTTATTTACATTCTTTCCTTTCGTTGGTGGGCTCTGCTTTCTCATTGCCAGAAGTTCTCTTCTCCTGCGAGGGGGGGTTGACTCCCCTCTCTACTTTTCTCCTCTTAAACTTTAAGCATTAATTGTGTTTCTTGTGACAGATGATACAGTATGGGAGAGCAAAGAAAGCCTTCCTCAACAAAGGCTAATCAATCAGAGAGATAAAGCTATTTTGCTGGAAGTAAGATATACGAAGGGAAAGAATCCTAACTGGGTATTTAAGACTGAGCTCAGACATTCACGTGTGTGTGTGTGTGTGTGTGTGTGTGTGTGTGTGTGTGTGTGTGTGAGAGACATACTCTTAGGGAGATATTTAGGCCTTACATTTCACTAAAAGGCAGAGGCCATCTAATTTCTGATCTTGGTTCTTCAACAGTATTCTATTTCTCTACATTGTGTATTAAAACTTTATTATCTTTTGCTTTGTCCTGTCTAAATGCAAGAAGTACACTTACAACCAAAAACAGTCCCTCTGTGTTAATTATCTATTACTGCCACAACAAATTACCACAAAAAGGTGACCTAAGCGGCACACATATATTTTCTAACAGTTCTGAAAGTTGCAAGTCTGACATGGGTCTTACTGGGCTAACATTAAGGTGTGAGTTGGGCTGTATTTCTTTCTGGAGGCTCTAGGGGAGGATCTGTCTCCCTGCTCTTTGGGTTGTTGAACTGCATTCAATTCTTTGTGATGGAGGAATGATACCTTGTGTTCTTTTTATTTTTATTTTATTTTTGAAACAGGGGTACATGTGAAGGTTTGGTACACAGGTATACTGCGTGGTGAGGTTTGGGCTTCTGATGAGCCCCCATCCACTTCCGGTAGTGAGCATGGCACCCGATGTGTGGCTTTGCAGCTCTTATTTCCCCTTTCTCCCTCCTCCTTTAGTGGTGCCCGGTGTCTATTGTTCCCATCTTTGTACCCACGTGTGCCCAGTGTTTAGTTTCCACTTATGGGTGAGAACATGCAGCATTCAGCTTTCTGTTTCTGTGATAATTTGCTTTGGGTGATGGCCTCCACCTGCACCCATGTTGCTGCAAATGACATGATTTCTTTCTTTTTTATGGTTCATAATATTCCATGATGGACGTCACCAGAGGTGTTTTACAGGTTCTAGTGGTGACTGTACTCCTTGGCCCCTGGCCTTCTTCCTTCATTTCACAGCTAACAAACACAGGTCAAGTTCTTGTGCTTTCATTTTCACTTTCTTTTTCTACCTTATTTCTGACTCTTCTGTCTTTCTCTTCTACTTTTAAGAACTCATGTTATTTGATTGAGTTTGCCCAGATAATCTAAGATTATCTTCCTAGTTTGAGGTCTTTAACCTGAATCCCATCTACAAAGTCCCTTTTGCCACATAAGGTGACATATTCACAGGTTCTGAGGATTCAAGTGTAGGTATTTTGGGGGGTCACTAGTCTGCCTACGACTCTTTACCTGTGTTCTTGCTCCTCCTTTCTTTCCAAATTCTGTCATACTTTGCTTCCTTTTCTTCCTTTCTCTCCCTTCTTTTCACCCTATCTCCTTCTCCCTCTCAGTCTTTTCCTCTTTCTTTTTAATTATTTTAGAGTTGTGGGGTGCATGGGGGGATTTACTACATAAATAAATTGTGTGCAGGTGAGGTTTGGGCTTAGCACGCCTTTTCTCCCCTGGTAGAGGACCTTGTACCCACTATGTGACTGTGTGCCCCTCTCCCTCTCCCCTTTAGCAGTGTCCAGTGTCTGTTATTCCCACCTTTGTGCTCATACGTCCAATGATCAGGGCCCACTTATGAGTCAGAGCATGCAGTATTCAGTTTTCTTGCTTCTGTGATAGTTCACTTAGAATGATGATCTCTAGCTGCAGCCATGTTTCTTCAAAGGACATGATTTTGTTCTTCTTTACGACTGTGTAGTATTCTAAAATGTATATGAACCACTTATCCAGTCCACTTTCGATGGGCATCTGGGTCGGTTCCATGTTTTTGCTCTTATGAATAGTACCGCAATGAATGCACATCCTTCTTTCTTAAAAACAAAGATTTTTGCAGGGAGAGTATCTACTACATGTACAGGCATTGCACTGGGTACTGGCAATAAAAAAGATGCATTAGTTATAGCCTCTGCCCTCAGATAACTTACTATTTTATGGGATAATTTATTTCAATTAAAAGAAAAGAAAGCAAGACAAAGTGTTAGATGGTATAAGTTTCTCATACCTCCAATTTCTTTAATCTCTTCCTTTCAATACCCAAGTCTTGTCATCCTAAAGAAAGGTTAAACATTCTAACTAAATATTGACCAGTGAATTAATAAAAGGATTTGCACAATAGCAGAAGGTTTTTAGAGTCCTACATCTATGAGACAATAGTACATGTACAGTTTAGGAAATATTTATTCTACGTTTGTATAAATGTACCACAAACTACAGTGTGGTCTGATATTTTTTCCAAATCCTCTTCACTAAGGACTTGGTGGAATTCCTCTGCCTTTTAAAACTTGGGTTTCTTTCTTCTTTATTTCTGTGTTGGTTGAGTTGGGTCTGTATTTTCTGCAGACAACACTTCTCCCTTCTTCTCAGCCAAACTTCTCAATTCATTTTATTCTAACACACATAGAGTCCTTGTACGTGCAGATACTCACTTGATGCTGGAGGAGTAAAGATAAAACAGAGTCCCTGTTCCTGAAAGCAAAATCCTCTTTATTTCTTTGACAGTCTAGTCATTTACTCACATTTTGCTGCTTGGCTTTTTCCCTTTTATTCCTCTGAGCTCAACCTTCCCAATCTGTTTGCTTAGTGTACACTACTGTGTGCTGAGATAGTTCTTCTCTCAGCTCCTGGGCGACCGTGGCAGGGCCCTGGGCTCCATTGGCTCCAGTGTGTGTGCCATGATTTGAAACTCTGGGAAACAATACTCTAAGCGAGTAGTTGTCAAGTGTGATGCCCAGACCAGCAGCATTAACGTCATTGGGAATTTGTTAGAAATGCACATTTCCAGATCCTACCTTAGATATACTGAATTGAAAACTCTGGGGCAGGGGGCAGCCAATCCATGTTTTTCTTTTTTGAGCTGGAGTCTCACTGTCGCCCAGACTGAAGTGCAGTGGCACGCTCCCAGCCACCACAGCCTCGACTGCTGGGCTTCGTGATCCTTCCGCCTCAGCCTTCCAAGTAGTTGGAACTACAGGTGCGCGCTACCACGCCCCGCTAGTTTTTGATTTATTGTAGAGATGAGGTCTCGCCAAGTTGCCCAAGCAGGTCTCGAACCCGCGGGCTCAGGCAATTCACTCACCTCGGCCTCCCAGAGCACGGGATTACAGGCTGAGCCACCGAGCCCGGCTACAATTCATGTTTTAACAAGTTCTCTGGAGATGCTTCATGTTCCCTGAAGTTTGAGGCCTACTGCCCTAAGCTGCTTTCTCAGTGGTCACCAGTGACTGCAATTGAGTCAGCCATTTTTATCTCTGTTCTTACCCACATTGACTTCTCTGCAGTCTTTGACTCTTCTCAAAAGCTCATCTTTTTTGGCTTCTGTGATGCTTCATTCCTCTGGTCCTCCTACACTCTCGTTCTCTGACGATTTTTTTCTCAATACCTTTTTGGCTCCTCTTTTAAATGGAGTCACTTCTCAAGGTCCTGCCCTCAGCCCTGCCTCTCTTGCTATCTGTGGGTGAGTCAATCTCCTCCTCTCATCTCTTATCTTCAGATGCTGAGCTCCCAGCTTCCTTCTTCTTTGCTAAGATCCAATGCTATATTTCCATCTCCTCTTCATCTTCTGCCCTGGGCTATCAACAGAGCTCAACCAATCCCAAATCAACTCATTCTAGGTTTTCTTTTACCTGCCAACATCGGCTCTTCCTCCTAGGTCCCTCAGCCTTAACACTAGTTCTTAGATGACAGAGTATAGAGACATTCTCAACACCTTCCCATCCACCCTTGTCTAAGCTCAGTCCATCCCTCACATCAGGTCACATTCTGCCGAGGCAGCCTTCCCAAATCTCGGTACTTTGTCCTTTCTCTCAGAGGTTCATTGTCTTATATTGGCTCTCATCCTCTCTCATCTAGGAATTTATAATAAGCATTGGTTGGCTTCACTAGCCTCTACTCCCTCTCCACTCAGTATCTCAAAATATAGATCTGAGGATAAAAGTGATTTGTTCAACACGTCTTTATTTAAGTTTTACTATCTGGTCACAATGAAACTCTTACATCAGATCCTCCACTGTGGCCTCCTATCGCACTCTGATTTCTACTTTTGCCTCCCTAAAAAGATCACCCACTGTTTTCCAACCACACCAGGCACCTGTAGACTCTGTGCCTTTGCCCAGGCTGTTTTTCAGCCTTGTGTTCTCCATCCCAATCAACTCTGCTTGTCAAAATCCACACAAAACCTTCAATGGGTAGGCCAGAGGACACCTCCTCTGAGAGGACTTCTCCGATTTCCCAGTTAGACTGTCTCTCCTCCTCTGCACCCACCCTCAACTCCCCAGCATTTCCACAGTGCTCTTTGAGTACTTAATCCACTTATCTGTGCGTTAGAGTCAGCTATTTACATCTCTTTATTTTCTGGATCACCCAAGACATGACGAGAATGTCGTAGTCATTCCCGCATCCTCCACAGCACACAGTAGGTTCCCAAAAGTTGTCTGTGAATGGACCTGATTTTGTTGAGTAGGTGCAGCAGTGAAATGGTGACACAAGCATCTACAGAGGCAGTGTCCTGACGGCAGCAGCTGTCCCCTGAGGAGTCATCTTCTGGGTCAGTGCTTGCCAGGACCTCTGGAGACAGGCCTTCCGGAAAACAACCACCTTGCAACGGGGAAGGACAGTTCCCTTGAAATGGGTAGCTGTCTCACTTTGTGCCTGCTCTGCCTCCTGTTCTCTCCCTCCAGAGAAGGCCCTAGCTTAGAGCTCTCTTTCCTTCATTAGCTATGCTTACGGAGAGTTCCCCAGCTGCTGCTTCCTTTGGTTTTCTCTGGCTTCCACTGTTTGTTGTTTGTTTATTTCCTTGTCAGCCTCTTCTGGCTGTGGTTGTAAATAGAGCTGGTGACTGTCAGCTCTGGGCCTGTGCAGTGAACCTGCCGCCTGTGCATGGCGGGTCCAGTGGACTCTGGGCTCCACACAAAGTCATCTGTCACTCTCTTGAGCCTCTCCGGGCACTGGCCCAGGCTGTCCAGAAGGTTTTGCTCCTGACCATTCAAATGGAACTTTACAGACAGAAGCATCACATGACAGATTTTCCCCATCTCCTCCTGATCCTCCGTCTGGCTCCTGTTCTTGCCACCACGACCCCTCCAGTCAAGGATGGGCACATGGTGGTGGGGCACCCAGGCTTGCCTGCCACGGAGGGTGACGAGTGACATTGAACATTTCATGCAGTGTGCTCGCCCATGCCTGGTTTTTCCTCCTCTTTGAGAAAGTTGGAATTGTGCTTGAGATGAATTGCCTTAGCCATCCCTTCAATCTTAAGCCCAAGTGGATGGTGATGCAAGGGGGGAGAGGCATCCTGGAAGCCAGGCCAGGAATACGGGGCTTTGTCTCTTCCCCTTCACATCCCGTTAAGCAAACACTTCCATCCTGGTCTGTTTTTGAGCCAGAGCAGGTTATCCTTTCTCCCTCACCCCGTGCCAGCAACCCTGCCTCACCTCCTTGTACCCCAGGCGACCTCCTCCCCCGCTCGTCCCCACCCCCAGCCATCCCTCTGCGCTCTGCCTCTCCCTGAATTCTGGAGAGCCCCTCAGAGGCAGCTGCCCGGGAGCGAGCTGTCAGCGGGAGAGCCACACAGGCAGTGCCATCCTGCCGGAGCCTGCGGTCCTCCCCCGACTCTGCGTGGCAGTGCGCATCATCTGTCAGAGTGCCCCTCTCCCCTCCCTCTGCTTCCCCACCCCCTCCCCTGCCGCTCGCTCGCTCCTTCCCTTTCCATGAAAGGCAGAGCCAGGAGAGGAGCAGAGCCAGCGGGAGCAGCATGTTGCAGCCGCTCTTCTAGGGGCACCGGGTGAGGTGGGCCGCCGTCTGCCACCCTCTCCCAGGTACCAGGAGGAGGTGGCTGACTCCGCCACTAGGGCCTCCCCAAGCCATGCCCAGCTGGGGCCCACGCCAGCCACACCTTCCCAGCTGCGCTGCCCACCGCCAGACAGGTAAGCGATAGCAGCTGCTACCAGCAGGGCCTGAGTGGGTCCCTAAGCAGGCCAGCCTAGCCACCTCTTGCTGGGAGGTACAGGACCCTGCAGGGCAGAAAAGGCGCTGTCCTCCTGTCATCATCTGGGTTTATTCTCTAACAGATGCCTTGGAGCGGTTAAGCCCGCCACCCTCTCCCGGAGCAAGGGTGCAGGTTATGCCTGTTCTTCCTAGTTAGTGGGTGCTGGTCACCACTGTCCTGCCTGTTCTCCACCTTCCTTCCCCAACCTCAGTTCCTCAGGTCTCTGAAACCTGCCTTCTGGTCAAAAGTGTTTCTTCCCTCAGATCTACCCGGGAGGCTCAGAAAATGTAGGTTGGCATCTGGACTATGACAAGATCCCTTTTATTTTAGTTTCATTCATGTCTTTTTCTGCTGTTGTTTTAAACGGGTTGCCTGCACAGCATTCTGGCTGCACACAGCATCTGTTTTGTCTCCAGTCCATGTGCCGGTCCCCGGCGTTGCCAGTGGCTAACCCTGGTGACACATTCCGATGCAGAAGGACTCACAATCACAATGAGTTGGAGAGAGATTAAAATGAGAGGTCATCGATTTCTAAGCAGCGAGTTGAGGGCACAGTTGCCATTTACAGGGGCTGATAAGTCCCCGGTGTCAGCTAAACGGGTCCTTCTCGGGGCTGTGTAGCTAGTGACTTTTTTTTGGAGCAAGGGGAGGAGGTGACTCTTGTTCTTCTGTTAGAACCACTCAGTATCAACCTAGTCTTAGACCACAGACTGAGAACCTGGCTTGAAGATTCCTGTCAGTCCTGGCCTTAGGGTGCTCAGTCTAATGAAATAATGGAGAGTTTACCCTATCCTGCAACTTGGGTGAAATTTGGATGATTTGTTCCTATAGATTTGAGAAACTTCAGGGTTTGCTTAGAAGTGGGGGAGGTGCCGGCAAGCGGGAGTGAGATCACTGTATTCATATTAGCGCTTGGGAAAGGGTGAGGGCTCTAAACATGCAACATGGTATTATGCTGATGATGGCAGTTATTATTTTCAGGATGATAGCCCCTGAGCACTCAATCCAGCCAACTAGCCTTGGTTAATTGTTTGCTCTCTGCCCACTCCTAGAGTAGGTTTCCTTAAAGATGTGTGTGTCAGAGTTGGAAGGTCGATGGGAGAGGGTGAGTGGGGAGTACAGTGTGTAGCATGGTCTACATCCCACCATGGCCAGGCCAAGATTGGCTCCCGGCCTGTCCCCCTGGGTCTCAGGTTCTTTTATTTTATTTATTTATTTTTATTTATTTATTTTTGAGTCAGAGTATTACTGTGGTTGCCCAGGCTGGAGTGCAAATGGCACACCCATGGCCACTGCAGCCTTGACCTGCTGGGCTCAGGTGATCCTTCCACCTCAGCCTTCCAAGTGGCTAGAACCACAGGTGCACACCACCATGCCAGGCTATTTTTAAAAAATATTATTGTAGAAACGAGGTCTCATCAAGTTGCCCAGGTTGGTCTTGAACCCCTGAACTCAGGCAATCCTCTTGCCTCTGCTTTCAGAAGTACTGGGATTACAGGCATGAGCCACTGTGCCTGGCAGATCCTTTTAGCTTTGTATTTTTTTTTGTAATTTCACATAGTCCCTAATACAGAAAGGAATCTGAAAACTTGCTCATGCTCTTTGTCCTGTTGGATTAAATGTGCCAATGAGGTCAAGGTCTTTGTCCCCTGGGTCAGTGGACTCTGACCTGGAGAACATGGTATATTAGTCACAACAGCCATGCCATAGTGTCAGGGGCTGTTAGGGGACTGAATGAGAGTGTGGATGTGTGGATGAGGAAAACCCAGCATGTTTCCATTAAGAAAGCACCTCCAAATGTGGATCTCAGTGACGGGTCAGCAGCAGCTGAAATTGCGAAGATGCTACATGGGGTAGAGAAAACACGGAGGTTCTGGGTTTAAGTCTTCCTAGGGTCATTCATTGGGTTACCCTGGACCCTTTACAAAGGGCCGCTGAGCAGCTTTGGTTTGGCAATCTGTACAATGGGAGTGATGACAGGAGCCCAGCTTACTTTCAGACGTGTTTGTGAGTTTAAGCTAAAGGACATGATGCCTCCTGATGGTCAAGACATGCTGAACAACTTTACTAGGTACTTGCCCTATGTATTACTGTTCAGCTCTCCAACTTCCCAAATAAATTGAGGCTCAAGGTACAAAAAAAACTCTATGAATTTCACTAAGAGCCGTGAAAGCACCTTGTAAGCTGTGACTGTCCTATACAAATGTAAGTTTTGTTACATATAATGTCTTCATAGCTTAGAACAATTTTTCCTCTCCATTCTGTCCCAGACTTTCTGTTTCATGCTTTTTCTTTCCTCTTTTTCCAAACACCTGCACCTCTAGAGATGTTAGAAATGCTTCTTTGCTCCCCTTCACTGTCCAAGAGACATCAGCTTCCTCACTGGGACCTTTTGTCGGTGTTCTCTAAATGGAATTTCCAGAAGACTTTTGAATTCTAAAATAAAAGCTTCTAGAAGGACGAGGGTCTCAGCAAAGCCGAGCAGTTTATGGTGGATTTCTCTCAGAGCCTTGTCTCTCAAGGAAAGTGTCAGGGAGAATGTGCTCAGCCTCTCTGTGCATCAGAGTGCACCCACACAGCCCTGGTCCCTCCTCCCGCTCCCAGCGCAGACTTCCCCATGCACCCAGAACAAGCCCGAAAGCAAGGCGTCTCACAAGCGCTGAGCTCCCAGAGGGCCCTGTGAATTCAGGAGCTGATTCCAGCGGGAGCACTGTCCCCAGAGTCCTAGGCTCCACTCCACCATTTTCCTGCTGCTCTTGCTGTGGTTAAACCCCCTTCTAGGGTCTGATGGCTGTGGATTTTTCTTTTTGCATGATTCTAGGTTGCTGGCTAGAATGGAGCTGGAAGGGAGAACATGAAAGCCATTGCCTGAAGTCATTAAAAATGGGAGGATTAGAAAGAGCTTATTTGCTATTCAGAGGAGGGGGAGAGTGCCGAAGCTGCTCTCTGCCCACAGCTGTAGACCCTAATGACAAATGGTAAAGCTTTTGTTACTGCCTGAGAAGGGGAAGAGATTGATAACCAGTGCCCTGGCACGGCAAGATAGGAGAGACTGCTCCATTTCCATTGTGGCAGTGCCTCCTGCTTCCACCTCAGCCCCGAGGCTTTGAAAACTAGGGCCCCTGCTCTCCCCGGCTCCCACCCTGACGTTTCTCCGCCTCTGACTCTGCTACCCCTTCCACGCAGCCTCCACCTCCATCTCCATTTGGTGTGGGGTCTCTGCTGTCTCTGACCCTGATGCTGTCAATGTGACTTCATGGCTAAATAAGGCTAAATAAGTTACACTCCGTGTCTACCTATAGAACTTATGGAATTCTTATAGTCACACAGGAAGTAATTACGGCATTGCCGTAGTCATTCTGATTTCAAAGACGGAAAGCAAGTTCCAAAGCCAAGGTGAGCCTACTATGAAGGGGCAGAGATGGAGCCTGAACCCTTGTGTACTCTGGAGCCTGTACCTCTTCTGTGACTCCACGCTGCCTCTGCTGGCCAGCGTTCTGCTCCAAACATGATTTACTCCCTCCCTACCAGTGGGGCTCAGGGCAGCTCAACACAGTTACTGAGTCTCTTCCTGGGGCCAGGCACTGTGCAAAGTTATAGAGAAGTAGAGATGAAAGAGACAGCTTTAGCCGAGCTCGGTGGCTCAGCCTGTAATCTCACACCTTGGGAGGCTGAGGTGAGTGGATTGCCTGAGCCCGTGGGTTTGAGACCCACCTGGGCAACTTGGCGAGACCTCATCTCTACAATAAATCAAAAAAATCAGCCGGGTGTGGTAGCGCATGCCTGTAGTTCCAGCTACTTGGAAGGCTGAGGCGGAAGGATCGCCGGAGCCCGGCAGGTTGAGGCTGCGGTGGCCGGAATC
>NW_007260523.1:490680-491887 GCF_000164805.1 Carlito syrichta | reverse complement strand
CGGTGGCCGGGAGCGGCCACGGCACTCCAGTCTGGGCGACAGAGTGAGACTCCAATCTCAAAAAAAAAAAAAAAAAAGAAAAGAAAGAAAGAGACATCTTTTACCTAGGTAATGTACTTAGAAGTGTACTGTAGCTGAGCTAGGCACATAGGGGATACATGCTAGTTGAATGAATGAATGAATGAATGAATGAATGAACGAACGAATACATGCTCCCTGTCTTGGATGAACTTAGGGCCTGGTTAGGAGAAGAAAGCTGCAGGCACCCAGCTGTGTCAGGTGCTGGGGTAGAAATGTGTGCCTGGGAGCCACAGGAGCACAGGGGGCACATTTTGAAGCTGGGTGTTCTGAGGAGGCTTCTTGGAGGAAGTGATCCTGAAGTGTAGCTTAAGACAGAGGGAATGCAGTGAAGGGAGGCCCTTGTGGCGGGCAGGTCTTGAGGAAGCCAGGTCTTGGGCACTTGATGTATCAGGATCTTTATCAAGCTTGAACTTTATCCTTAGGTTAGAGGGGCTTACAGGTTGTGAGGAGAAGGAAACTTATATTTGAGATTTTGCTTTTTTGAGTCAGAGTCTCACTCTGTCGCCCAGGCTGGACTGCATTGGCACACTCATGGCCCCCGCAGCCTCGACCTGCTGGGCTCCGGCGATCCTTCCACCTCAGCCTTCCGAGTAGCTGGAACTACAGGTGCCCGGCTGATTTTTTGATTTATTGTAGAGATGAGGTCTCGCCAAGTTGCCCAGGCTGGTGTCAAACCCCTGGACTCAGGCAATTGTCTTGCTTTGGCCTCCCAAAGTGCTGGGATTACAGGCTTGAGGCGCCGCGCCCAGCCCCATATTTGAGATTTAAGAAGGTCATCTCAGCTGCAGAATGGAGCTGAGTTTAAGAAGATAGGCTGGCTGGGTGTGGTGACTCACATCTGTAATCCCAGCACTTTGGAAGGCTGAGCCAAGAGGATGCCTTGAGGCCAGGAGTTTGAGAATGGCCTGAGCAACATGGCGAGATCTCATCTCCACAAAAAAGCAAAAAATAAAAAAATTATCCAGGTGTGGGGGTGTGCCCCTGTAGTCCCAGCTACTTGGTAGGTTGAGACAGAAGGATTGCCTGAGCCCAAAAGGTCGAGGCTGCAGTGAGCTGTGATTGTGCCGCTGCACTCCAGTCTGGGCAACAGAGTGAGACTCCAATTCAAAAAAAAAAAAAAAGCTGC